>NC_072428.2:8184318-8487348 GCF_028878055.3 Symphalangus syndactylus
ACTGCTCCATCAAAAGTATGGTTTAATTCTGTTAGTTGAATGCACAGATCAGAAGAAGTTTCACAGAATTCTTCTGTGTAGTTTTTATTTGAAGATATTCCTTTTTCCAATATAGGTCTCTTAGCGCTTAGAATGTCCAATTGCAGTATCTACAGAAAGAGAGTTTCAGAACTGCTCAATCAAAAGTAAGGTTCAATACTGTTAGTTGAATGCACGGAACAGAAAGAAGTTTCAGAGAATGCTTCTGTGTAGTTTATATTTGAAGATATTCCTTTTTCGACTATTACCCTCTTAGCGTTCCGAATGTCCACTGGCAGTTTCTACACAAAGAGTGTTTCAGAACAGCTCCTTCAAAGTAAGGCTCAAATCTGTTAGTTGAATGCAGAGAACAGAAAGGAGTTTCAGAGAATGCTTCTGTGTAGTTTTAATTTGGGGATATTCCTTTTTCCACTAATACAATTTTAGCGCTCCGAATGTCCACTTGCGTTTTCTACAGAAAGAGTGTCTCATAACTTCTCAATCAAAAGTATGGTTTAACTCTGTTAGCTGAATGCACAGATCAGAAATAAGTTTCACAGAATGCTTCTGAGTAGTTTTTATTTGGAGATATTCTTTTTCCCAATATAGGCCACTTAGCGCTCAGAATGTCCAATTGCCGTTTCTACAAAATGAGTGTTTCAGAAGGCTCAATCAAAAGTAAGGTTCAACTCTGTTAGTTGAATGCACAGAACAGAAAGAAGTTTCACAGAATGCTTCTGTGTAGTTTATATTTGAATGTATTCCTTTTTCCACTATTACCATCTTAGCGCTCCGAATGTCCACTTGCATTTTCTACAGAAAGAGAGTTTCAGAAAGGCTCAATCAAAAGTAAGGTTCAACTCTGTTACTTGAATGCACAGAACAGCAAGAAGTTTCACAGAATGCTTCTGTGTAGTTTATATTTGAATATATTCCTTTTTCCAGTATTACCCTCTTAGTGCTCCGAATGTCCACTTGCATTTTCTACAGAAAGAGTGTTCTGAACGGCTCAATCAAAAGTATGGTTTTACTCTGTTATTTGAATGCACATATCAGAAATAAGTTTCACAGAATCCTTCCGTGTAGTATTTTGTTGAAGATATTCCTTTTTCGACTATTATCCTCTTAGCTCTCCGAATGTCCAATTTCAGTTTGTAAACAAAGAGTGTTTCAGAACTGCTCCTTCAAAAGTAGGGCTCAACTCTGTTAGTTGAATGCAGAGAACAGAAAGGAGTTTCACAGAATGCCTCTGTGTAGTTTATATTTGAATATATTCCCTTTTTCAGTATTACCCTCTTAGCGCTCCGAATGTCCACTTGCATTTTCTACAGAAAGAGTGTTCAGAACTGCTCAATCCAAAGTATGGTTTAACTCTGTTAGCTGAATGCACAGATCAGAAAGAATTTTCACAGAATGCTTCTGTGTACTTTTTATTTGAAGATATTCCTTTCTCCAATATAGGAGTCTTAGCGCTCAGAATGTCCAATTGCAGTATCTACAGAAAGAGTGTTTCTGAACTGCTTAATCAAATGTAAGGTTCAACTCTGTTAGTTGAATGAACGGAACAGAAAGAAGTTTCATAGAATGCTTCTGTGTAGTTTATATTTGAAGATGTTCCTTTTTCCACTATTACCTTCTAAGCGCTCCGAATGTCCACTTGCATTTTCTACAGAATGAGTGTTTCCGAACTGCTCAATCAAAAGTATGGTTTAATTCTGTTAGCTGAATGCACAGATCAGTACGATGTTTCACGGAATGCTTCTGTGTAGTTTTTATTTGAAGATAGTCCTTTTTCCAATATAGGCCTCTTTGTGCTCCGAATATCCAATTGCAGTTTCTACAGAAAGAGTGTTTCAGAATGGCTCAATCAAAAGTAGGGTTCAACTCATTTAATTGAATGCACAGAACAGAGAGTAGTTTCACAGAATGCTTCTGTGTAGTATTTATTTGAAGATATTCCTTTTTCCACTATTACCCTCTTAGCGCTCCGAATGTCCACTTGCAGTTTCTACAGAAAGAGTGTTTCAGGACTGCTCCTTCAAAAATAAGGGTCAACCCTGTTAGTTGAAAGCAGAGAACAGAAACAAGTTTCAGAGAATGCCTCTTTGTAGTTTTTATTTGAAGATATTCCTTTTTCCACAATTACCATCTTAGCGCACCGAATGACCACTTGCATTTTCTACAGAAAGAGTGTTTCAGAACTGCTAAATCAAAAGTATCGTTTAACTCTGTTAGCTGAATGCACAGATAAGAAAGAAGTTTCACAGAATGCATCTGTGTAGTTTTTATTTGAAGATATTCTTTATCCCAATATAGGCATCATAGCGCTCAGTATGTTAAATTGCAGTTTCTACAGAAAGAGTGTTTCAGAACGGCTGAATCAAAAGTAAGGTTCAACTCTGTTAGTTGAATGCACAGAACAAAAAGAAGTTTCACAGAATGCTTCTGAGTAGTTTATATTTGAATATATTCCTTTTTGCACTATTACCCTCTTAGCGCTCCGAATGTCCACTTGCATTTTCTACATAAAGAGTGTTCATAACGGCTCAATCAAAAATATGGTTTCACTCTGTTAGTTATATGCACATATCAGAAATAAGTTTCAGAGAAGGCTTCTGTGTAGTATTTAGTTGAAGATATTCCTTTTTCGAATATTACCGTCTTAGCGCTCCGAATGTCCACTGGCAGTTTCTACACAAAGTGTTTTTCAGAACTGCTCCTTCAAAAGTAATGCTCAACACTGTAAGTTGAATGCAGAGAACAGAAAGAAGCTTCACAGAATGCTTCTGTGTAGTTTATATTTGAATATATTCCTTTTTTCAGTATTACCCTCTTAGCGCTCCGAATGTCCACCTGCATTTTCTACAAAAAGATTGTTCAGAACTGCTCAATCAAAAGTTGGTTTATCTCTGTTAACTGAATGCACATATCAGTACGAAGTTTCACAGAATGCTTCTGTGTAGTTTTTATTTGAAGATAGTCCTTTTTCAAATATAGGCCTCTTAGCACTCCAAATATCCAATTGCAGTTTCTACAGAAAGAGTGTTTCAGAACGGCAAAATGAAAAGTAGGGTTCAACACTTTTAGTTGAATTCACAGAACAGAAAGTAGTTTCACAGATTGCTTCTGTGTAGTATTTATTTGAAGGTATTCCTTTTTCCACTATTACCCTAGTAGCGCTCGGAATGTCCACTTGCAGTTTCTACAGAAAGTGTGTTTCAGGGCTGCTCCTTCAAAAATAAGGCTCAACTCTGTTAGTTGAATGCAGAGAACAGAAAGAAGTTTCAGAGAATGCCTCTGTGTAGTTTTTATTTGAAGATATTCCTTTTTCCACAATTACCAACTTAGCACACCGAATGTCCACTTGCATTTTCTACAGAAAGAGTGTTTCAGAACTGCTAAATCAAATGTATCGTTTAATTCAGTTAGCTGAATGCACAGAACAGAAAGAAGTTTCAGAGAATGCATCTCTGTAGTTTTTATTTGAAGATATTATTTTTCTTAATATAGGCCTCTTAGCGTTCAGAAATCCAATTACAGTTTCTACAGAAAGAGTGTTTCAGAACTGCTCAATCAAAATTAAGGTTCAACTCTGTTAGTTGAATGCACAGAACAGAATGTAGTTTCACAGATTGCTTCTGTGTAGTTTATATTTGAAGATATTCCTTTTTCCACTGTTACCCTCTTAGATCTCCGAATGTCCACTTGCATTTTCTACAGAAAGTGTGTTCAGAACTGCTCTATCAAAAGTATGGTTTAACTCTGTTAGGTGAATGCACAGATCAGAAATAAGTTTCACAGAATTCTTCTGTGTAGTTTATATTTGAAGATATTCCATTTTCCACTATTACCCACTTAGCGCTCTGAATGTCCAGTTGCATTTTCTACAGAAAGAGTGTTTCAGAACTGCTCAATCAAAAGTATGGTTTAACTCTGTTAGCTGAATGCACAGATCAGAAAGAAGTTTCACAGAATGCTGCTGTGTAGTGTTTATATGAAGATATTCTTTTTACCAATATAGGCCTCTTAGCGCTCAGAATGTCCAATTGCAGTTTCTACAGAAAGAGTGTTTCAGAAAGGCTCAATCAAAAGTAAGGTTCAACTATGTTAGTTGAATGCACAGAACAGAAAGAAGTTTCACAGAATGCTTCTGTGTAGTTTATATTGGAATATATTCCTTTTTGCACTACTACCCTCTTAGTGCTCCAAATGTCCAGTTGCATTTTCTACAGAAAGAGTGTTCAGAACTGATCAATCAAATGTATGATTTAACTCTGTTAGCTGAATGCACAGATCAGAAAAAGTTTCACAGAATGCTTCTGTGTAGTTTTTATTTGAAGATATTCTTTTTCCCAATATAGGCCTCTTATCGCTCAGATTGTCCAATTGAATTTTCTACAGAAAGATTGTTTCAGAATGGCTCTATCATAAGTAAGGTTCAACTCTGTTATTTGAATGCACAGAACAGAAAGTAGTTTCACAGAATGCCTGTCTGTAGTTCTTATTTGACGATATTACTTTTTCCACTATTACCCTCTTAGAGCTCCGAATGTCCACTTGCATTTTCTACAGAAAGAGTGTTCAGAACTGCTCAATCAAAAGTATGGTTTAACTCTGTTAGTTGAATGCACAGATCAGAAAGAAGTTTCACAGAATTCTTCTGTGTAGTTTTTATTTGAACATATTCCTTTTTCCAATATAGGACTCTTAGCGCTCAGAATTTCCAATTGCAGTATCTACAGAAAGAGAGTTTCAGAACTGGTCAATCAAAAGTAAGGTTCAATATTGTTAGTTGAATGCAAGGAACAGAAAGAAGTTTTACAGAATGCTTCTGTGTAGTTTATATTTGAAGATACTCCTTTTTCCACTATTACCCTCTTAGCGCTCCGAATCACCACTTGCATTTTCTACAGAAAGAGTGTTTCAGAACGGCTCAATCAAAAGTAAGGTTCAACTCTTTTAGTTGAATGCACAGAACAGAAAGAAGTTTCACAGAATGCTTCTGTTTAGTATTTAGTTGAAGATATTCCTTTTTCGACTATTACCCTCTTAGCGTTCCGCATATCCACTGGCAGTTTCTACACAAAGAGTGTTTCAGAACAGCACCTTCAAAAGTAAGGCTCAACTCTGTTAGTTTAATGCAGAGAACAGAAAGGAGTTTCAGAGAATGCTTCTGTGTAGTTTTTATTTGGGGATATTCCTTTTTCCACTATTACAATCTTAGCGCTCCTAATGTCCACTTGCATTTCCTACAGAAACAGTGTTTAATAACTGCTCAATCAAAAGTGTGGTTTAACTCTGTTAGCTGAATGCACAGATCAGAAATAAGTTTCACAGAATTCTTCTGAGTAGTTTTTATTTGGAGATATTCTTTTTCCCAATATAGGCCACTTAGCGCTCAGAATGTCCAATTGCAGTTTCTACAGAATGAGTGTTTCAGGACGGCTCAATCAAAAGTAAGGTTCAACTCTGTTAGTTGAATGCACAGAACAGAAAGTAGTTTCACAGAATGCCTGTCTGTAGTTCTTTTTTGACGATATTACTTTTTCCACTATTACCCTCTTAGAGCTCCGAATGTCCACTTGCATTTTCTACAGAAAGAGTGTTCAGAACTGCTCAATCAAAAGTATGGTTTAACTCTGTTAGTTGAATGCACAGATCAGAAAGAAGTTTCACAGAATTCTTCTGTGTAGTTTTTATTTGAACATATTCCTTTTTCCAATATAGGACTCTTAGCGCTCAGAATTTCCAATTGCAGTATCTACAGAAAGAGAGTTTGAGAACTGGTCAATCAAAAGTAAGGTTCAATATTGTTAGTTGAATGCAAGGAACAGAAAGAAGTTTTACAGAATGCTTCTGTGTAGTTTATATTTGAAGATACTCCTTTTTCCACTATTACCCTCTTAGCGCTCCGAATCACCACTTGCATTTTCTACAGAAAGAGTGTTTCAGAACGGCTCAATCAAAAGTAAGGTTCAACTCTTTTAGTTGAATGCACAGAACAGAAAGAAGTTTCACAGAATGCTTCTGTTTAGTATTTAGTTGAAGATATTCCTTTTTCGACTATTACCCTCTTAGCGTTCCGCATATCCACTGGCAGTTTCTACACAAAGAGTGTTTCAGAACAGCACCTTCAAAAGTAAGGCTCAACTCTGTTAGTATAATGCAGAGAACAGAAAGGAGTTTCAGAGAATGCTTCTGTGTAGTTTTTATTTGGGGATATTCCTTTTTCCACTATTACAATCTTAGCGCTCCTAATGTCCACTTGCATTTCCTACAGAAACAGTGTTTAATAACTGCTCAATCAAAAGTGTGGTTTAACTCTGTTAGCTGAATGCACAGATCAGAAATAAGTTTCACAGAATTCTTCTGAGTACTTTTTATTTGGAGATATTCTTTTTCCCAATATAGGCCACTTAGCGCTCAGAATGTCCAATTGCAGTTTCTACAGAATGAGTGTTTCAGGACGGCTCAATCAAAAGTAAGGTTCAACTCTGTTAGTTGAATGCACAGAACAGAAAGAAGTTTCACAGAATTCTTCTGTGTAGTTTATATTTGAATATATTCCTTTTTCCAGTATTACCTTCTTAGTGCTCCGAATGTCCACTTGCATTTTCTTCAGAAAGAGTGTTCATAACGGCTCAATCAAAAGTATGGTTTTACTCTGTTAGTTGAATTCACATATCAGAAATAAGTTTCACAGAATGCTTCTGTGTAGTATTTAGCTGAAGATATTCCTTTTTCGACTATTATCCTCTTAGCTCTCCGAATGTCCAATTTCAGTTTCTACACAAAGAGTGTTTCAGAACTGCTCCTTCAAAAGTAAGGCTCAACTCTGTTAGTTGAATGCAGAGAACAGAAAGAAGTTGCAGAGAACAGAAAGAAATTTCACAGAATGCTTCTGTGTACTTTATATTTGAATATATTCCTTTTTCCACTACTACCCTCTTAGCGCTCCAAATGTCCAGTTGCATTTTCTACAGAAAGAGTGTTCAGAACTGCTCAATCAAATGTACGGTTTAACTCTGTTAGCTGAATGCACAGATCAGAAAGAAGTTTCACAGAATGATTCTGTGTAGTTTATATTTGAAGATATTCCTTTCTGTTCTCTGCATTAAAATCAATCAAAAAATTATATTGAAATTGAAATACTGAATTTTATACTAAAGACAAGGCATCCAACTGAAAATGAAATTTTCCAGGTGAAAATTTCCAAATCATAAATATGTAGGGACAAAAAACTTTATTTATAAAGAAAAAGATAATTCTAATTAATTGATGATTCAAAGGTTTACAACTTTAAAAGTAAATATTATCTTTGAAGTAAAGTCCATTTAAATTATTTATGCCGCCAAAATTTTAGTAATTGTATATGTATATCATGTAAACTTTTTCGAGAATGATGGAATTGGAAATGTTAGGGTATTATGCGGAAAAAATCACCTAAAGAAAAAAATTATCTCCTCATGAAGGATTACTTTAGCCACTTTGACAGGTGTAGGTAAAAGAACACTTAATGCACATCAATATGATTAGGAGATGCGCGCTTAGATATACGTTATCATTGAAAAGAGAATTGTATTATCAGGTTTGCAGGGGCCCTTCTTATCCTTCATATTTATGTAACTTTGTCATCTATAGAAAGATTATAGGAATTTTAAAAATAGCTGATAGTTAAGAAACATCACCATAACACTGTGCTGAATGCATAATAAAACATTTCCCTTCTCTCTAAAAGCCTTTTAAAATTATGTACCATAATCAGTATGGCCAGCAGAGGGTCATTTCCATGTTCAAGTTCCTCTGTTTCTCGAGGGTGAGAATCCTTCTATAGTCTTCTGAGGGTGACACTGTAGTGTTTTCTTAGCCTGATTATTTTTATCTATTTTTTCCGATGCTTTCCTTTGTATATTTACATTTTACATATTGAAAGTTATTTTTTCAAATATTTTATATGCAAGTTTACAAAGTACAACGACTGTACATTAAAATAACTTATTTATGCCATATGGAAGATTAAATATAATTTTACAATATCTAATATTGGTTGTTTAGTTTCTAATCATTGATACTTGACATGATTTTTCCCAGCATACCTCAAAATATTCTTCAAAATCCTGCGAATTAATTCCTGTAACACTTCTGAGGTGTATTAATAAGCTAGAGATGTAAAGAAGATTTGCAGAGAAAATTAGGTTCCCAAATTAGAAATTTTGTCCCACTATCGACTAGAAACCTCTTGAAATGATCAAAAACAATAATAATGCATGTCATAGAGGAAAACCAATAAGGCTGCTGCAGCATGACTACCTCTGTGACCTCAGACAAGTTACGTGTGGGTCCCTACTTCTGTGACCTCAGACAAGTTACGTGTGGGTCCGCACTTATTTTCTTCATCTCTAATAAATATTCGACAAATCTCATTTTCAAAAGTCTTTTAAGGCCTATCCACCTTTCTTTTTCTGATGGAGTTTTGCTCTCATTGCCCAGGCTGCAGTGCAATGTCATGGTCTCGGCTCACACAACCTCCGACTCCCGGGTTCATGTGATTCTCCTGCCTCCACCTCCTGAGTAGCTGGGATTACAGGTGCGCAACACAACGCCCAGCTAATTTTTTGTATTTTTAGTAGAGATGGGGTTTCACCATGTTGGTCAGGCTGGTCTTGAACTCCCGACCTCAGGTGATCTGCACGCCTCGGCCTCTCAAAGTGCTGGGATTACAGTCATGAGCAACCGCGGCCTGTGAGGGCTTTCTACTTTTAAGATGTCAGGACGTATAGCCTGGGAGGTAAATGGTAGTATATATATACATATATATATGTATATAGATATACACACACACACACTGTATATATATACATATATACGGTATATTATACTATATATACATATATACTGAATATTATACTCTATATATACATATCTACTGTATATTATATATATATATACACATACACACATACACACATACACACATGAGACAGAGAGAAGAGATAGACAATTTCATGTGAAAATATAAACTGTTAACATAATATTTTGCTTCTCTGAGGAATATTTAGCATTGTTCTCAATCTTCTCTGCAGAATTTAAGCATTTTTCTCAGAACTCACCAGATAGAATGAGGGAGGGGCCATATGATACGAGCCAGAGATGAACGGAGAACAATAGAGAGGGTGCTTTGGGAAAAATAGTACAGTAAGGCTAGGGAATACTTCTCTCCAACAAAAAGACCAAGGTCACAGCTGTATCTCTTCAGAAGCCAAACTTTCTTTTAAAATGTCAATTTCCATCTATTTCTTGCTTCACAGACATTCCATTCATTGCTGGATTTCAAATAAAGCCTTTCCATGTGCAACCTTTCTATAGAAAAAGAGAAATATGGGGGACAGTACAGTCTAAGAAGTGATTAAGAATATCTAGTGGACTTTCCCAGACTGTAAATCTTTACATATATCTGAGCCTAATGAGGTGATTTATTGTGCTATAATGCACAGTGAACTATACAGATGCTTCTTTTTGATCATGCTGCAGAATGGAACTAAATACTAAATACCAAATAGCACTCCCATGATTCTTATACATGTCATTCATATGGCATATTTATGCTTTTTTATATAGCAATTCTTATTCTTAGCTCTTAGGCAACTACGGAATCTATTTGTCATTTTAATAGTCATGCTCCATTTGAGTTATGCAAGGTAGAAATTCTAAGTAGAAAATCTTGTTTTTATTGAAAGTTTTTAGTAAACATTTTGGAAAAAGTCTGTTTTTTGATGCTACTTCTGCACGCTTTCTCAACATGATATTACTTGGTATTGTCCTTATTAACCATAGTACACCATATTCTGCAAATGTTAGAGAGGGTTAAAAATCAGTCATGTATAAGTAAAGCTAATGAAATAGAAAGGAAACCATATTTAGGAAATGGAAGGCAGAAGCAAATGTATTAACCGTGAGTTAGAAACGGTTTAGTCTTTGGAATGAAGCAGCAAGAGTTTAAAAATCTGGTTTGTGATTCACTAGCTTTGTGACCTTGGAGAATTACCTCAGATTTCTGAGTATCAGTTTAGTAGGTGATATCAATTGCAACTTCGCAGAAATATCACAAGTATTAAATAAAGGACTTAGTATCTGGGAGAGCATAGAAAATTACTAATAGTTACATTTTTGTTAATATTACCGTTATTATTATCATACGTATAGTATTTTCTTTCACTGACAATGCATTTAGGACATAAGGAGAACTATAGAACAGTGCTTCTCCAACTTAAATGCAGAGCATGAATCACCTGGAGTTTTGTCAAAATGCGAATTCTGACTCAGTAGCCCTGCAAACTAAGGAAATCTTGGTAATGCTGGTGCTGCTAGTTCACCAACAGACCACACGTTTTGCAACAGCTATATAGAATGTCCTGTTTCTTTTTTTAATCACAAAACATGGCAAGCTCTAAAATAAAGCAGAATAACAGATTTAAATGTTAATACTCATGTCCTCAATTTATAATTTCTCCCTCCCTAACAATGGTATAATTCTGATTAAAAATTAGCAAAGAAAAAAATGGAAATTAATCTTCCTATGTTTATTCTTTTAACAAATTCTGGGTGATTACTACTGGGTTACTTGCTGTAGGAAATAGAAAAATTGCTTTGACATAGATCCTCAAGAATCTGTCCCACTACAAGCTTATTTTTGTAGGAAGCTAAAAGATTTATATAAATAACCGTAATTAAAGAGACAAATGAAGAAGTGCAATGAAAGACGTAGGGAAAGTGCTAGAGGAGTTCGGGGTGGAGGAAAATTATCCTCAAATAATATCTATGCGTAACATTATGCTATCTTCCCTAACCAGCGCTTGACCAGATTGTCACAGTGAACTTTGGTCCTTTCTTATATCTTAGTTTTGGTTCCCACATCCTTCTGTTTGGGGAAGTTCTTGTTTTCCTCATGTAATGACAACAACACTTAAACAATGTATACCAGATAAAAGGAACTATATTGCTTGCTTTATTTACATAGTTAATTTAATTTGTACAATGAACTATGAAGTAATCAGCATTATTTCCTTCATTTTACATATGAGAAAATGGAGAATCAGCGACATTGAATCATCTCAAGTTTCTAAAATATCCACTCTCACCAGGCTGTTTACCCTGTTTTTGTCTGTATGCTGCTATAACAAAATGCCACAGATTGAGTAATTCATAAAAAACAGAAATGTATTTCTCACAGTTCTGGGGCTGAGAAGTCCGAAATCAAGGCAGCGGAGATTTGGCAGTTGGTCCCGAGGTGGCACCTTCTTGCTTCGTCTTCACGTGACAAAAGTGGGCAAAAACGGACAATGTAACGACATGGCAGAAGAGACTGAGGAGCCCGGCATTCCTCTAAAGCATCTTTTACGAGGACGTTTATCTCATTCATGAGGGTGGATCCTTCTTCACTTAATCACTTAACCAAAAGCCCCATCTCTTGATGTCATTGTCCTGGGATTTTAGTTTCAACATACAAACTTTGGATGGGCACATAGGTTCAAATCATAGCACCCTCCAAATTATAATGCCTCTCTCATGCCTGTTCTCCTTGAAGTACCCTCTGGTTTTGCTCTCTTCATTCTTGCCATCACAGTTAACCCTTCAGTTCCATTTCTTTAAGTAATCTCTAAATTTGTAAGATGGTTCCATCTTTTTTTTTTGTATATGGCAGTCTCTCAAACATATTTGTCATATGAACTAAGCAGGTAAATATGTAAATGCCAGCTAAATTTTAGTGAATGATATAATGGCCTAAAGTTGTATCTACCCTTCAGCCAAATATATTTACTTTTAGTAGCAATCTCCTGTCATATACAAAGTCACGACTCTAGGGGTAAACATTTTAGCCTGTGGGTAAGATGTAAAGCAGTGGTATGTTATAGTGACAACTCACTGTCATAGCACTGGGACATGCTCCTCTATCTGCTACAAATTGAATCAACAAAATATATATGATTTTGTCAGATTTAAATGTATGCTCCTGTTAGTAAAATAAAAGTATGGGAAAACTTTACGGAGTAGATTTAATAGAAATGTTTTCCTGAGTTATCTGCCTTCTTTATTTTTATGTTATGCTTTAAGTCTATGGTCAATGTATAGAGCTATGATTGATGTGCTTTTCCAATTCTGTTCAGATCAGACAGGTTAATTTTCTTCTTTTAAATCTTCTTGAATTTTGTCTAACACTTTTTGTTCCAATTTCTTACTAGATTATACTCCCTTCCCTAACTGCTTCATGATTACTTATACACAAACAATATTATGATATTGACACATTGAATTCATTTTAGGTGATGATTTTGGTCATAAACACGAGCAGGTTGTGAAGTGTTTCAGCCATCCCAGGGCATGGCTGTCAGTCCCTTGTCTAATGTTTCAAAAAAATCTTGAATTTGTGATGATGCTGTGATGGTCCCTCAGATATTCTTACACACATCTTTGCCCCTTGTTCCCTCTAACTTTCCTCTTCTGATAAAAAAGCAAACACTGCCAAGCTCAAATGGAATTACATTTGGATGCAAGTGTCACTATGCAATGGTTGCCAATAAAAGTACACAAGGAATTTTATTATGGTGAATTAAAGGCAAACAGACTTCAGAGAAATGAGCACGAACATGAAAATGGCGCATGGTACGCGGATCTCACTGGAAAGTCATTCTGTACACAATGTTTTCACTAGAAAAATCCATTAGCTTTAGCTAGAAATTGAAATTACTTTGTAGGAAATCAGAATAAAATATGTGAAAACATTATATTCTGTGCAAGATTAATACCACGCCTGGTGTTGAAAGGTTTGTGGTCTTGCTTCGACGATGCTAAAAGGTCAGAAACCACAAAGATGCATATGTGTTGTCGTTTGCACAGTTACTAATTTTTCTCATTATTTCCATAATGCGATGTGCTGTTTCAACAGAGAAACCCTCTGGAGAGTGGCTTGCACTGTTTTCAGGCAGCTCTTTTGCTTTCATGTTTTGGCCTTGGCCAGGGAATTCAGACAGACTTTTCAGTTATTTTCGACAAGAATGTATTCATTTATTGTTTTAAATAATAATAAATAGATTTTAAAATTACTGTATATTACTGCACTTTAAACGCCATGAGGTCAAGGACTCTAAAGTCTGGACATCATTGTGTACCCTACATCTTGCACAAGGTTTAGAAAAAATGGCATGGACACCTATTTTTTGAATCAATAAATGAATACATAAAAGAATTCCAAACTCTAGTCCAAGGTTTTAGATTAATAATGTATTAAAATGCGTAAAATTTATAGACAAAACTCTTCTTATTTAGAAGTTTATTCTTTAGTTGGAGAGATAAAATATATGCACATAAAAGCTTAAGGAAAAATAATAAGGGTTTTGAAGTACTTACTATGTGAAAAATTTAGCATAAACCTTACATCCATTTATTTAACACATTTTATACGTTGCATTATTTATATATAGTGCTGATTGGTAGAATTCATATGTGAACGGAACTATAAAAATTTTGAGGATAAGCACTAGAAACACAGAATAAATAGAGTGTTAACATGCAAAACACAGAAATACTTCAATTGACTAGGTGAAAGAAAAGATTTCTGGTTCCATGTACACTGATTATTGAGGGATGAGTATGACATTATTATGCCAGAATCAATAAATATTTTAAATAGGGAGAAAACTATAATTATATATCTTTGTGTTCAACAGGAGTAGCAGTACTGATAAAGTAGAAGTTTGTTATACATTTTTTATAGTCTTTTAAAGTTGTTTATAAATAAAATCTACTCTTAGTTAATTAATGGTTGATGTTCATTGAAGTGTTTCCAAATTTTTGACCTCTGAATTGCCTTGTACATATGGAGAAATAAAGCTTGCCTAGCATAATTTCTTGAGTGGAGAATGAATGATCTGGATAGATTTGTTGACAATATGTCTGTACTTATTTTATTAATTCTTTAATCTTCATGAAGAAAAATATAAAAGTCATATTCTAGTATTTTATACCATGGAAAAAATGTCTTATCCTTTTCCTAAGGAAAAATACATCATGACACAAAAGTAAAGTTAATTAAATTACTTACTTTATTAATTAACTGTCTATTATTTCTATGGGTTGAAGTAAATTTGATACTCAATGCTATTTAATCTAATTCTAAAAGCTTGAATGAGTAATGATTTTTTCATGTAAGGTTAGTTGAAATAAATTATCACTGATTTTCAGATTTAATATTAATTAGCTATTGCATATTCTTAATGGGAAATAAGTGTTTAAAAAGCCCTTTTTGGTTGCGAAAAGACCACGCCCATTGTAGACTTCTTAGAATACATCACATCTGGCCTCCTTTTTAGAGTGGGGAATTCAACTCATAAGTGGCTGGACATTGATTCTGAACATTTTGAACATTATTTGCCTGTCTTCACTCATACTGGTTGCTGTTCTTTTATAAGTAATCACCATGTTTAGCATGCACTTGAACTATTGTTACTTAGGGTGCTTGACTATTTACAAGTCTCACTAGGATTCTAGGTATTCATTAGTCTCGTGGTGTGTATTTGCTGATGGTCCTATTATCTTTGTTGGTTCAGTTACACAGTACCATCCAAGATGCTGCAACACATTATACACAGGCTATGGGTTGTGGGAGCTACAGATTTCAGTTATTATTTAGGCTCAGAAACTTAGAATCTCTGCAAGGTTGGACATGATCCTTAGTCTTGTTTTAAGACCGTCTTGTTTTAAAAGTTAAACCCAAATTCTTAAAATATAGAATAGGGGTGCTAGTAGTGCTCACAGAATTGTAGTAAAGATCAGCTGGGAAAGAAGAGCCTATTAAACAGAGCCTGGTATTTAATAAGTATCAGCTGCCTTCAATTAGGAATCTGTGTTGTCATGATTAGAAGATTGCTGGTTTATTTTACAGATCTGTAAGTATAGCCAAAATATGTCAAAATAACCACCAGAAAGAATCATATACCGTCCCTTGAACATTTCATCCCTAGAATCTAGCCAGATTAGCATCTCTATACTGGCAATACTGTTAACACAGATTGTGCTCAAACCCCTCATTGACTTTTCAGCACCTGTAAATTACTGGAGATTTAGGAAGAAGTCTGGGGTTATGGCTTAGTTAAGCTGAGTGGCCAGAAAGTGTGAGATGCTGGATGCCTCCTCCAGTTCATTTCTCCAGCGGCCGCACCAGGCGTATCCATAGCTCCGCTCCCGGGAGCTCGTCTCCGGCGTGGGGCGTGTGCGCACCCCTGGCCGGGCGGAGCCTGGAGCCTGCTCATTAGCAGCGCGGGCAGCTCGTGCGCCCGCAGGAGGGAGGCGGAAGCACAGCCCTGAGCCGCCAGCAGGAGGAGGGAGCGCGGCGGCTGCAGGCAGGGGAGGGAGAGGAAAGAACGGAGGGACGGTTCCCGGACAGAGCGGGAGGAATCGGGGAGCGGCCAGTCCAGGGGGAGCTGCTCCGCTGCGCTGCGCTCGTTATTCACAGGACGCGGCGGCGCTTCCCGGGGCCGCTTCCCGGTCCCCTGGGTGGAGGCTGCCATCTAAACCTGACTCCAGGTGAGTTCCCCAAAGAGGCGAAGCGAGGGGTCTCGAACCAGAGACTTGGAACTGGCGAGGCTGCTCGGCTCCCCAAGCGCTGCTGCCTTGACATTTCCCGATTCACGGGAGGTTTTGGGGGCGGCTGCACAGGCTGCAGGGGCGGATGGGCGGTTGGGATCCTCAGCCGGCGTGGGGGCGTTCGGGAGGAATTAGCTTCAGTGAACGGGGTTTTAGGAGATGTCCCCAAGGCACGCGCTATGTACGCGTTTCTAGACGAGCTTTTGAGACAGAAATTTGGCTTCCCGGATGCCCGTTTTGGCCTTCTGTCCTTCCTTTTGCTTGCCTCATGCCCAATTTTCCAAGCCGAGGAAAGGACTGGAAGGGCGTGGAAGTAGGAGGTCTGGGCACAGCATTCGGCAGGGCAGCCCTGGTCTCCAAGTTTGGGGGTGGGGGGTGGGACTCTTTTCCTTTCAGCCTAATTTACCAGGGGAAAACCCGCAGAGCACCTTGAGGTGCCTTTGCTCCGCACCCTCCATAAGCTTATTAGAGGGAACTTGAGGCTCGCTAGACAACCTGTGACAGGTGACGGCAATTTAGCTTAAAAGCCATGTTGGTTCACTTCGTCTCCTCTTTATCCTTTGTTGCAAAATTGATACCTTTTTGGATTTCTTTAACAGCACAAAGTTTAAGTGGCCGGCTGACAGGAAATATTTCTTTTGAAAATGCTATGAGAAAAGTGATGAGTTAACGTTGAGAGAAAGGCAACTTTATTTTCTCGGAAGAACTTTGGGGAAAGAGATTGATAGAGAAATTCTGGGCATGAAATTATGGACATTTCCCACAGAACTTCCTTCATTTATTTATTTTTTTACATTTCCTTCATTTTTTTTTTAATCGTGTGTGTGTGTATCAGAGAGACAAAATTCGTTGGAGGTATTAGGACTTTATTTGGTTTAGAAGTTTCTTTCTTACTAATAGCACTAATTTGTGATCTTCATGATTATAGGAATTTACTAAGTGTTTTGCTTTTAGGTGTTTTGGGTCTGTTTTTTAAAAAAATTCAATACTTACTTTGTGGGCCTTGCTGAATACCTGTCAATAAAATCGGTGGGCATACAGTTAGTGACATGACCCCTGTGGATTTAATAGCAGGTAAGTATACAAATGATAAGTTTAGGAAATAAATGTCAGAATCAACATTTAGGTGTGAAATTGAAATATCTTTCAAATATTTACCAAACTCTCTTATAGGATCCAATGTCATTTTATGGTCAAGAGAGCTTAAAGGTTTCTCAGATTGAGATATATGTATCTACTTTGTTAATCCAAATGTAATGTTTTATTTTGTTCTTTAATGACTGTTTGAATTCAACAAATAAAACTTGCATATTTAATGTAAGGTTCTTTCACATATATTACTTCTCTAATTTTTAATATAAATTTAAGGAGAAAAGCAATATTCCATTTTGTAGATGAAGAGACTGTGTCACAGAAGTATTACTTTACCTAGATTTCTGTAATTATTATGTTATAAACTTAGAAATTACATATTATTCTGGAACATATAAAATATATGAATGTTATAAATCATAAGAATTCAGACCTATGCTATTTAACTTCAAGTTTAGTTCTTTACCCAAACAATTGCATGACTACATTGAGACTACTGAAGTAATTATATATGAACACGCTATACGAAAAAATACTTAAAACATTTCTTATTTTTGTCGTTTCTCTTTGATATAAAATATACTATAATTTAATGGAGTTATATTCCATATTTAGATGCTCCTAACTTCCAAATAACACCTAAACTCCTAAAAACTGACCTGTGTCCTTCTTAATAGAAGTGGCTTGACCGGGAGACCCAATTTTTACTAAGAATATTCTTGGGATAATTTACGTCTTATAATCAAGATAAAGACAGGCCACATTTAGTTGTATTTTTAAACCACTTAGTGTGAAGTTGCAACGCAGACATAACTTGCTTTCAGGCTACACTGCCAGCTTTGCAGTGAATAGTCTTTAAGATTCCGTGGAAACATTGGCAGATATAGCTAATGTCTATCTGATGTAGGATTTATGAGAAAAGGAGAGGTAGAAACTGAATGCTCTTATATTTCATATGTGACCACATTCATAAAACTTTATTGATAAGTACTTTGTTGTCTGACACGGGCTGATACAAATAGGCTTCTTCAAGAGTTGAGGAAGAAAACTAAATCCCTATAATACAGCCTTTTTCCTCCTTTTCTTTCTTAAGCGGTAATAGTTGATCCTAGCTTTTGTGTGTCTATGCATGCTCAATACAGTTAGGGGTATAAGGAGAAGTTAAGCAAGAATATTGAATGCTAGCTAGGAAAGTTTTTGGAGTCTCAAATACTTTGGAACGATTTTTCACATTATATACATAAAATTCCTAGTTACATTTGGGAACTAAGTATATTATACACAACTTTGCATCTGATTACAGGATTCCCTGTACATTTATAGCTCAGGTATTCTGGAAAGAGTCAAGATAATTAGTTTTATGGCTCTTGCCCGTGTGACCTGTTTCTTTCTGGTCCTGATATTAAAAGGATGACTTAAATTTTCTGGAATGTCAAAATTTTCTCTTCCCTTGGATCCTACAAAATACTTCAAGCAGTGTATGTGTGATACTCGCTGTCATTCCAACATTTCCAATCCTCCTGAGAATGCTAAACAATGCCCTAGATTTCTTCCTTTGTAATTCTTTCAGATAGAGGGTTAGCTGAGTTAGGAAGAAAGGAGAGAGGGAGAGAAGAAGAGAGATGACATTTTATCCCTCAGGAAAGAACAAGACCAATTGTATTCCTAATTTAGAAATATTATTCTACAAACATTCCTGAACAAGAGGGCTTTGCATATACATTAAAGCAGAATACCTAGTCAACTTCTAGTTATGCCATGTAGTGAAATGGAAGTAAGATGAGCAGGCCGAGATCATTTTTGTTGGAGAACTGAGACCACATGAAATAGGTAACAGAGTTACCCCAACTGGGGGGCAAGAGGACTTGAAAGTTTCCTCCATAAATTTGCAGTTAGTACAGGGCTGCTCCAGTGATCAGAGTCATGAATGCCCTAGAGTGTCTGTATAACCCTGTACACAGGCTGAGACAGCTCTAACGGCCCAGAAAAGCCTCTGGACAGAATCACTGCACCCTTGGACATTGTCCGACCGCATGTATGAGAATAGTGAGTGCTGAGGAGTTGTGGGTAGCTCGGTACAACTCTTGCTAAAGGAGTGTCATCAACATTCATTGCTGAAAGTGAATTTTTTCATTCACATATGTGATGCCTATTAGGTCATGATTTCTTGGATACCAATTTGTACAAGATATGAATTAATTTTTGAACATCCTTTCTTAAAAGTACCATGTTCATATAGTTGCTCATTTTAATATGAGTAGTTCAGATGGGACATAATAGAGTAAGGAAATGATTGAACATCCTAAGATCTAGTGTACATACCTTTGTTCATGATGAGATTCATCCCCTGTCCCCCTTTGTAGTGACACTGATGGCATAAGGAGTATTAGATGAAATTTAATGCAGAAAACAATGGGATATATGAATGGTAGATATGGTTGACAACCACCATTTTCACTGAAGTTGTTTCAAAGCAAAGAAATTTGGGATAAATTCATTTTATTTGCTCCTGAAGGGTAATTAGGAATAAGTAGGAATTGTGAAGAGGCTGTAGTGTTGACATTAAGAGAAGTTTTTGATTCTTAAAATAGGATATATTACACAAGAGTGAACAAACAGAAGATACTGAACAAATATTCTGTCATAAGTAAGTGATGGATTATTCGGACTTGTTGAACTATGTTTTTAAATGTATTATTTAAATATTTAAATATTATTAAAACCTTAAATAATATTTAAATATTATAAAAGTTGTAGAAAATTATGTTTTCAATACAAATATACACTTATAAGCTATATTGTAGATATGGGAGTAAACAATGCAATTTTTTTTAACTGAGTGAAAAATTTAGTTTTTTAAAATTCCAAATGGAGCTAACAGCTTAGTGTGATACACATTTTGAATTTCAAAATTTGTAACCAAATAGGACAAATGTGTTGAACTGTACTTTTCTTGAAGAACCGTGATAAGAATGAGCGGTGAAAAAATTACAGCATACTTACCAGGGATCAAATACTTGCTTAGGGTTAATAAGAAAAATCTCAGCAAACGCTAGAAATGAGGTACACGATCTATCACAGACCCATGATTAAAGTGGTATCTTGTTAGGTATATGAGCTTGAAAAGAAACGGCATAGCTTCACTTTACCTCAGTTGCTTCTTTTGTAAAACGGGGAGACTAAGAGTGTGGTAACTCAAAATCCTTTGTTAATGATTTGCTTCTTAGAACAGTGCCAGGTCCAATTAGGATTAGATTGCTATTTTTATTATTGATATTTGCCCTAGTTCTGCCTTTTATTGACTGTGTGAAATTGGTGAAGATCCCTTTCTGAAGCTTTGTTTCTTACCTACAAGCTGGGAATAGAATACCTGCTATGAAGAGTGGTTGTTAGTACATTAGAAAGGCTGGATATTTGTTGATATAAGGGGCTCAGCGCATGGTAGAAATTTGATAGCATTTTTTGCTTGCCCTCCCATGTATTACTGTGGAGACATCCCACATATTATGTCCAAGTTTTTATTTTCCCCTCAAATGCAATGTCAAGCACAAAACATTCCCATCCGCCAATTCTCTTCTGATGTTCTACAACCATTAAAGTATAGAAAACTAGAATGAGTGTTTTTATAACTTTTGCTGTACTTAAGCATGTGGAGAGAAGAGCGCTAGATCACAGGACACACTTTGATAGGAAAAGGGAAATATTTACACCGCAAACAACTTTCTCCTCATGCTTAACAGTTTTATGCTGTCATTCTGTCAGCACCAAGTGAGATTTTTCTATTTAAATAGTTTTCTATTTGTGGTATGATAATTCATGTATGGACTTCATGTAATTAACATAAATATAATGGATGGTTGAGAGGTGGTTTATTTTTACCAAGAGGAAAAAATTTGTACAGGATTTTTAAAAATATTGCTTTGAAAATATTTAAAATTAATTTTGATTCAGTTGGTGGAAGATAGCGTCACAAACTCACTGCTAGTGGTATTCTTGAGGGGTAATGTTTGAATTTTCTAGGTATTGTCCCCAGACTGGCTTAAAAGAATTTAATTTTAGATGTAAATTTTCTGCTTAACATGGAAGAGTTTCCCTGAAAATATTAGCTTCATCAGATACATAGTTGCTTAGGGGTAGCTGCATGGAATTATGGGAAGAGTGAAATAGAAAAAAATTTTCATGTCTAAGTTATACATACTGGTGTAATCATATTGATTGGATGATAATGATAATTACAGCAATAATGTGATTGAAAGGGTAAGCAAGTAACATATACTACAGTTACTAATATAATCCTGTGATTGAGTTTACCACTTCGTTTCTCTTTCCTGGAAACCCTTAAGTTTGTCACTATTGCACTTTATTTCCTTGGCTTATTGTAGTGGTGTATTAGTTGTATTACTGCTGCTATAACAAATTACGACACATTTACATAACTTAACACATATTTATTGTCTTGCAGTTTCAAAGGTCAGAAGTCCAAAATCACTTTAATTAGGCTAAGTCAATGTGTCTGCAGTGTGGGTTCCTTCTCGAGGTGCTGAGGGGAGAATCCATTCTCTTGCATTTTCTGCTTCTGGTGGCACCTGTCTTCATTGTCTTTTCCCCATTCCTCCATTTTCAAGGTGCGTTGCTTTTATTTCTGTTTCTGTCTCCGCGCTGTCTCCTCCTTTAACTTTGAGTCCTTCTCTCCACTTCATCTAAGGACTCCTGTGATTACTTTGGACTCACGTGGATGATCTGGGATAATCACCTTGTCTCCAGATCCTTAAATGAATCGTATCTACAAGTCCTTTGGCTGTGTAAGGCAGCACATTCCCAGGGCCGGGAGATTAGGTGAAGAACATCTTTTGGGACTATTATGCAGCCTATCACAAGTGGTAATATCACTCTTATGCCTTGAGACCCTGAAATTAATGTACTTGCTTACGCATGGAAAAACAATGTATCTGTGGGGGTAACAGTTTATTTTTGAACCATTAGAAGGTATTGATGGGGAAGTTTTCATCTGACAACAGATACTGATAAATTAAATACCCTTAGATTTGTCAAAACTAGCTTTAGTAAAATATAAGTAAAAGTATTTGCACTGCTAGGGTCAAAAATATTAATTAAACCCATTATTTATCAAGGCCAAGTCCTGGATTAGTTAGGTTTAAATTAACCTAGAACATTATCTTCCATAGTGCTTAATTGTGAAGCTTAGTTCTTGTTGACAAAAGCTCATCCATATAAGAAAGCATCGAAAGGTTGGTGTTTTTTTAACCTTTGCAGAATATAACTTTTCAAAGGGATGTTAGACAGTAGTTCCATCACAATTGATGCAGTTCACAGACATTCTTTGTGAATATTTTATCTCATGAGTTATATCTATGACACTAATCATAGACTTCTAGAAGAAATTTAGCAATGGTCATGTCAGCCTTTCAAATCTTTCTGTAACCTAGAAGAGGATCATTGCATAAGATAGATTCATTTTCCCCTTTATTCCATTGTTGCCAGAGAGAACTTGAAATGCCCTGTTCAAATTAATTTAATGCAAATGAATTCTTGCTGCCTCACAAGTAGTTTGTCCTTCATTTTTCTTAAAATTATATTGAAAATGGATGTGACCTGCTTTACTGGTTGTTGTGCAGGAAGCGTTGTCCTTCCTGAAAGCTCCCTCCGTTGTCAAAATGAAGCCATTAAGAGTAAAGTAAATTATATTATCTGATCATAGTATCACAATTGACCTTAAAACAATAAATTTTATAATCAGTGCAAATTGCTGAATAGTGTTTGCAGTTGTAGAAATTTCAAAGGAAACCCTGGTTGAGATACAAAGCTGCTATAATCATTTTTAAAATCTTTGTTTTTCTTTTACTTTGGAACAGTAGTGCAGTAAGTACTTTTGCCTTATTGTTCTCTCTGCCTTCCAGAAACCCTCATTCAAATATTCTAAGTTTTTAAGTCTTTTTCATTTCTTTTAATATTGTAACATTTAACAATGTCAAAGAAAGTATAATTTTTCTGGAAATCAAGCTAAAAATAAAGAGAAGCCGATGTAAATGAACATCAAATTAACAAGATTGATTAGGAAAAGTAATTTTTGAAAAGGGCCCAAAATCCCTTTGCACATAAATGCAAAAGAATTTAGTGAAAGAAGGTGAAACTGGAGTAAAGAACTCTACGGATGCGTAAGTAACTCTTAATAAGAATGAGTAACGTACATGCATATCTTTAGCTCCCAGTTTCAGAGATACAGTAGTTGTACAACAAATGGTCCTTTCCTGCTGTTAAGGAAGCCTCTCCTCCTCCAGCCATGCCATTCCTCAGAGCAAGCTCTTCCACTGAGTTTTCAGCAACCATAAGTAAGAAGGATGGTACGATAGGCTGCGTGTACATATGGCCCTCATTAGCAGGCCAACTGTTCCTTTTGCCCACCCACATCACTGGGGACATATGGCGTTACTTTGACTGTTGAAACAAGTGTGTGTGGACATATCTTGGTATGAGTAAAAGACTGTTGATTGTCTTTCTCTTGTCGCTCGTGCAACCGTCTCCTTGTGGAGATCGTATTATCCATAACACTAGATTTGAGGATGATAAATGACGTTGTTATTATTAACTGAATTTGCCTCTCTAGTTTGATCACAAAACCAGCGAATGTTTGCTTATGGAACATGTAAAGCTTATAGAAGACGGAAAGCTTACAGAAAGAAATGATGGCTTTTCTAAGCATAAGAGTCAGGTCTTTTTCAATCAAAAACTAACTCATTCAAAAATTCAAGGGTTCTGTAAAACCAGAACAGCAGAGGTTTCAGAAATGCTATTGAGATCATTTATTATAAAATAGCCATTAATGAAATGTAATAGTGAGTCTGTTGTTGTGACTATGTGGAGAAATGAATGAGAAAATATAAGATAGGCTGGAATGAAGAGAGTCATCGGATCCCAGCATAATTCATTTTGTATAGTTCACAGTATTGTAACTTTAAAAAATTATGAATTTTTTCAGTACTGTGAATTCTGAATTTGCAATATGAGGCTTTTCAATCCTTGCAACAAGTGTGTATTTTTCAGTGGTTCTAGAATTATCGGGGCTTTCGAGCTGCTTCTGATAAGAAGGCAAGGCTAGAGGACTTGTGTTGAGGTGGCATTTGCACAGGACTTTAGATAACATACATCGATGATGTAGAGAGAAGAGCGGGTGATGTTGCTGTGGATTATAGGGGAAAGGCACCTTTTGCTCCCTCTGCTGACCTCTTTGTGTATTCAGCTGTGTAGCATATTTCTTGTATAATTACATAGTAATTTCACACACTACATTAAGAAAATCTGAACAATTTTTACTAAACTCATGTTTTCTAAATATTAAGTAAATAAAACCAATATTTGGCTAGGTAACATTTATAAAAACAGGATTTCTAGATAGATGATGATAAATTTTCATCTATATCTATAGAGCTGATAAATTTTCAAAACCCTTTGAATATCACTTGTACTACAAAGTCTCGTTTCAGTTTCAGTGCCATGGCACATTGATTAATCACCACTAAAGCGGTACATGAAATATTTGGCAATATAGGTATTTGGTAATGGTGATTGATGCACAGAATACGGCACCATTATTATGCACTGGCCTTGAGAACTTTAGTTTTCATCTTCGATCACCTGATAGAGAACAAACTAACAGCTTTTTTCTTTCACCTTGCTGGAGAATAAACTAACAACTTCAAATTATCTGATCCATCCAAAAACTTATTTCCGTGAAACTCACTGATTTATTTATTATTTCGTGGGGATCACTATTATTTGCTGTAGTAAAATATCAAATGATCGATGTTTTATACCAACATGGCAGCTCACATGGTAGGCAACAGAATGAAAACAAACAGGTTTACTACCAAGAATTATACTATATTGCTTTTATTGACAGAAAAAGCATACAGATAATTTTATTCAGAGATTTTATGTGAATTATTTTGATAAGTGTACACATATATTTATAACTGACCTTTCTTTGTCAAGTGTGTGCCCACACACGTATTCATACTAAATCAATCTTAGAGATCTTATCCAAAGATTGAATTTCTTAAAGTGACTGTTCCAAATATGTATAATTTATGGCAAAAAAGTCACAAAATGGCAATACAAGGAGGCATAAAAGTGAAGATAAAGGGGGAGATGATGGTTAAAAACACCTGTAAATGAATAATTGATTTTGATTTAAATTCTTTTTAGTTCTTAGCTGATGAAATGAATATAAATGAAATTATTATGCAAAACACCTCTATTTGTTGTATATGCATGTACATATATGTGTTACAAATACAAAACTGATAGGATATTATTTAACATATATTCACACTCATAATGTGCATATATGTACATAATGAAAATGAGTGCTTGTTTTATATGTATGTATACACACACATACACATATTGCATACTTTCATTTTTTAAAATTTTACTTTAAGTTCTGGGATACATGTGCTGAACATGCAGGTTTGTTACATAGGTATACTTGTGCCATGGTAATTTGCTGCACCCATCAACCCGTCATCTAGGTTTTAAGCTCCACATGCATTAGCTATTTGTCCTAATGCTCTCCCTCCCCTTTCCCCACACCCACCTACAGACCCCAGTGTGTGATGTTCCTCTCCCTGTGTCAACATGTTCTCATTGTTCAGCACCCACTTATGAGTGAGAACATGCAGTGTTTGGTTTTCTGTTCCTGTGTTAGTTTGCTGAGGATGATGGTTTCCAGCTTCATCCATATCCCCGCAAAGGACGTGAACTCATCCTTTTTTATGGCTGTGTAGTATTCCATGGTGAATATGTGCCACATTTTCTTCATCCAGTCTATCATTGATGGGCATTATGTTGGTTCCAAGTCTTTGCTATTGTAAATAGTCCCGTGATAAACATATATGTACATGTGTCTTTAGAGTAGAATGATGTATAATCCTTTGGTATATACCCAGTAATGGGATTGCTGGGTCAAATGGTATTTCTGGTTTTATATCCTTGAGGAATCACCACATTGTATTCCACAATGGTTGAACTATTTTACAAGCCCACCAACAGTGTAAAAGTGTTCCTATTTCTCTGCATCTTCTCCAGCATCTGCTGTTTCCAGAATTTTTAATGATCACCATTCTAACTGGTGTGAGATGGTATGTCATTGTGGTTTTGATTTGCATTTCTCTAATGAACAGTGATAATGAGCTTTTTTCATATGTTTATTGGCCATATACATATCTTCTTTTGAGGAGTGTCTGTTCATATCCTTTGCCCACTTTTTGATGGGGTTGTTTGTTTTTTTTTTCTTGTAAATTTGTTTAAGTTCCTTCTAGATTCTGGATATTAGACCTTTGTCAGATGGATAGATTGCAAAAATTTTCTCATATTTTGTAGGTTGCCTGTTCACTCTTGTGATAGTTTATTTTACTGAGCAGAAGCTCTTTAGTTTGATTAGATTCCATCTGTCAATTTTGGCTGTTGTTTCAAGTGCTGTTGGTGATTTAGTCATGAAGTCTTTGCCCACACCTATGTCCTGAATCATATTGCCTAGGTTTTCTTCTAGGGTTTTTATAGTTTTAGGTTTTACATTTATGTTTTTAATCCACCTTGAGTTAATTCTTTTATAAGGTATAATGAAGGGGTCTAGTTTCTCTTTTCTGCATATGGCTACCCAGTTTTCCCAGCGCCATTTATTACATAGGGAATCCTTTCCCCATTGCTTGCTTTTGTCAGGTTTGTTGAAGATCAGATTGTTGTAGATGTGTGGTGTTATTTCTGAGGCCTCTATTCTGTTTCATTGGTCTATATATCTGTTTTGGTATTAGCACCATGCTGTTTTGGTTACTTTAGCTTTGTAATATAGTTTGAAGTCAGGCAGCGTCATGCCTCCAGCTTTGTTCTTTTTGCTTAGGTTAGCCTTGGCTCCACAGGCTCTTTTTTGCTTCCATATGAAATTTAACATAGTTTTTTTCTAGTTCTGTGAAGAAAGTCAATGGTAGCTTGATGGGAATAGCATTGAATCTATAAATTACTTTGGGCAATATGGCCATTTTCATGATATTGAGTCTTCCTATCCATGAGGATGGAGTGTTTCTCTATATGTTTGTGTCCTGTCATTTCCTTGAGCTCTGGTTTGTAGTTTTCTTTGAAGAGGTCCTTCACATCCCTTGTAGGTTGTATTCCTAGGTATTTTGTTTTCTTTATAGCAATTGTGAATGGGAGTTTACTAATGATTTGGCTCTCTGCTTGTCTGTTATTGGTATATAAGAATGATTGTGATTTTTGCACATTAATTTTATATCCTGAGACTTTGCCAAAGTTGCTTATCAGGTTAAGGAATTTTTGGGCTGAGGTGGTGGCGTTTTGTAAATATACAATCATGTCATCTGCAGACAGAGACAATTTGATTTCCTCTCTTCCTATTTGCATGCTTTTATTTCTTTCTCTTACTCGATTGCCCTGGCCAGAACTTCCAATACTATGTTGATAAGAGTGGGGAGAGAGGGCATCCTACTCTTGGGCCAGTTTTCAAAGGTAATGCTTCCAGCTTTTGGCCATTTAGCATGATATTAGCTATGCATTTGTCATAAATAGCTCTTATTTTTGTGAGATATGTTCCATCAATACCTAGTTTATTGAGAGTTTTTAGTATGAGGGGTGTTGAATTTTATTGAAGGCCTTTTCTGCATCTATTGAGATAATCATGTGGTTTTTGTCATTGGTTCTGTTTATGTGATGGATTATGTTTATTGATTTGCATATGTTGAACCAGCCTTTCATGCCAGGCATGAAGCCAACTTGATCGTGGTGGATAAGTTTTTGATGTGCTGCTGGATTCTCTTGCCAGTATTTTATTCAGGATTTTCGCATCGATGTTCATCAGTGATATTGGCCTGAAATTTTCTTTTTCTATTGGGTCTCCGCCAGGTTTTGGAATCAGAGTGATGCTGGCCTCATAAAATGATTTAGGGAGGAGTCTTTCTTTTTCTATTGTTCAGAATAGTTTCAGAAGGAATGGTACCAGCTCCTCTTTGTACCTCTGGTAGAACTCGGCTGTGAAGACATCTGGTCCTGGGCTTTTTTTGGTTGGTAGGCTAGTAATTACTGAGTCAATTTCAGAACTTGTTATTGGTCTATTCAGGGATTTGACTTCTTCCTGCTTTAGTCTTGGGAGGGTGTATGTGTCCAGGACTTTATCCATTTCTTCTAGATTTTCTAGTTTATTTGTGTAGAGGTGTTTACAGTATTCTCTAATAATAGTTTGTATTTCTGTGGGATCAGTGGTGATATCCCCTTTATCGTTTTTTAATGTGTCTATTTGATCTTTCTCTCTTTTCTTCCTTGTTAGTCTGGCTACCGGTCTATCTATTTTGTTAATCTTTTCAAAAAACCCACT
Source organism: Symphalangus syndactylus (assembly GCF_028878055.3). Classification (NCBI taxonomy): domain Eukaryota; kingdom Metazoa; phylum Chordata; class Mammalia; order Primates; family Hylobatidae; genus Symphalangus; species Symphalangus syndactylus. Next base: position 8,212,469 of record NC_072428.2, read on the forward strand.
CCTAGATTCATTGATTTTTTTTTTGAAGGTTTTTTTGTGTTTCTCTCCCATTCGGTTCTGCTGTGATCTTAGTTATTTCTTGTTTTATACTAGGTTTTTAATGTGTTTTCCATTGCTTCTTTTGATTGTGATGTTAGGGTGTCTATTTTAGATCTTTCCCACTTTCTAATGTGGACATTTAATGCTGTAAATTTCCCTCTAAACACTGTTTTAACTGTATCCCAGAAATTCTGATATGTTGTGTCTTTGTTCTCATTGGTTTCAAAGAACTTATTTATTTCTGCCTTAATTTTGCTATTTACCCAGTAGTCATTCATAAGCAGGTTGTTCAGTTTCCATGTAGTTGTGCAGTTTTGAGTGAGCTTCTTAATTCTGAGTTCTAATTTGATTACACTGTGGTGTGAGAGATTGTTTGTTATGATTTTCATTCTTTTGCATTTGCTGAGGAGTGTTTTACTTCCAATTATGTGGTTGATTTTAGAATAAGTGCTATGTGGTGCTGAGAAGAATGTATATTCTGTTGATTTGGGGTGGAGAGTTCTGTAGGTATCTATTAGGTCCACTTGGACCAGAGCTGAGTTCAAGTCTGAATATCCTTGTTAATTTCCTTTCTTGTTGATCTGTCTAATATTGATAGTGGGTTGTTAAAGTTTCCCACTATTATTGTGTGGGAGTCTAAGTCTCCTTGTAGGTCTCTAGGAACTCGTTTTATGAATCCTGGTGCTCCTGTATTTGGCATATATATATATTTAGGATACTTAGCTCTTCTTGTTGCATTGATCCCTTTACTACTATGTAATGCCCTTCTTTGTCCTTTTTTATCCTTGTTGGTTTAAAGTCTGTTTTATTAGAGACTAGGATTGCAACTCCTGCTTTTTTTTTCTTTCTTTCCATTTGCTTGGTAAATATTCCTCCATCCCTTTATTTTGAGCCTATGTGTGACCTTGCAAGTGAGATGTGTCTCCTGAATACAGCACACCTGTGGGTATTGACTCTTTATCCAATTTGCCAGTGTATGTCTTTTAATTGGGGCATTTAGCTCATTTATATTTACCGTTAATATTGTTATGTGTGAATTTGGTCCTGTCATCATGATGTTAGCTGGTTATTCTGCACATTAGTTGAAGCAGTTTCTTCCTAGTTTCATTGGTTTATATATTTTGGTGTGTTTTTGCAGAGGCTGGTACTGGTTTTTCCTTTCCATGTTTAGTGCTTCCTTTAGGAGCTCTTGGAAGGCAGGTCTGATGGTGACTAAATCTGTCAGCATCTGCTTGTCTGTAAAGGATTTTATTTCTCATTCACTTATGAAGCTTAGTTTGGCTGGTTATGAAATTCCATATGTACATCATGGAAACGAGTGCATGTGATACACACACACACACACGCACACACATTGCATACTTTCATTTTTGTGTCCATTTCTTTTCTGATTTTATCAGCAGCCAACTAAAGAAAATAGACAAAAAAATTGGTAATTCGATCTTTCATGTTCTGCATCTTCCAGCTTCACAACTTATAGTTTTCTATTTTTATTGTTATTGTGATCAGAATGAAAATGTATACAATAGAATCAGAATCAGGTCAGAATCAACAAAAATACTATAATGTTTGTACATGCTTTCGATGCAGTTTGTCTCTGCAAAGGGTGTGTGTGTTTCTATGCACATGTGCATGTACACAAGTGTGTAAATAAGTGTTTTATTCATGATGGAGAAAGGCTGGTCAAAATGATTCTGAATGAGATAGCACCACTACAGCAGATAATTAGGTCTCTAGCAATAAAACAAGTCATTAAACATGTTTCTAAGCATCTACTCAGTATCTGGCACAATGTTAAGTAGTGTAAATATAATCATTAGCAAAATTCAGCTTCTACCCTCAATGGTATATGTGTAGAACAAATTGGTAAAGCTGGAGTACATTTCAGGACCAAAAACAGTTTCTGTGTAGTTCCCACTTCATCAAGACCATGTTGTATACCTCTCATACACTTAAGCCATAGGGAAGCAATTATTCCATCCATCCTTTTACAGGGTAGTGGTGGGGAAGAAGAGCTGACTGTCATGCTTGAATTCACATAATTTCATAATTAAATAATTTCATGTTACATAATCTCGATAAACCTAAAATCCAATATATGATAAAGATAGTGTTTCAAATCAGTGGATAAGTGATAAACAGTTCATAAAATGGTGTTCAGATAATTGGCTATATGTATTTTATAGTTGCACAAAGGTATAATATGTCATTAATAAATATTAATTCCATAGTGGATGTCAAATACACTTTTTCAAAATATAAAGAAAAAATACCATAGACAAATATCACTTGCAACATTACGGTTAAAATTAAATATCCAAACATAGCCCTAACCAATAACAGAAAATTAAAAAAAAAATTTATGGATTGGAATTTGTTAAAATATAAAACTTTTCTTTTTCAGAGGATACAATGAATATGTGTAAAAAGCAAATATCAAATCAGCAACAAGTGCTTGCAATTCACTTGACATATTTAAAATATGAGTAGTTCCAACAAATCATAAATAAATGATTAGTAGTCCAATAAAAAAAAGACAAAGTACATTGACAGGAAACTGTATGAAACTCATGAACACTAAATGTCTTAGATTCTCTATTGTTAAACAAAATGCAAAAACAATAGAGAACATTATGAATATGGAGTTAATATTTAACAAAATTATTTTATCCATGTTATAAGTAAATATTTACATCCAAAATCCCTTGTTTTCTCTGAAAGTTGTCACTTATGAGTCTATTTTGAAAATGTTTAAAGAATAGTAATTAATTAACTTTAATAAATAGGTACTCCTATTGAGGGAAAACAGACATTTCCATAATTTTTCTTCTGTTTCTAATCTAGTAGATGGTAGGAAAATAATGACAATTGCATATTCATACCTGGAGAATATGCATTCCATTTCTTTTAAACTTTTGCATTCTCAAAACTATATTGATACCTCAAAGCATACCCTTTGCTGTTGAAAACAGCCTTTCAAGTATAAAGACACACACATCACTTTCCTTAAATCTTATATAAGGCAAGGGCCTAGATTCCTATCAGAAAATGTATTTCAAGAATGCTTTTTTAGTAGTTCCTGTGGCCTTATCTTATAGAGGAAGGTTTTTTTTTAAACATACACACAGTATTTGATGCACATTTTTATTGGAAAGAGCTTTTATTTCCTTAAATGTTTTGTTGTCTAAGTGTGAAAAGTATCCTGCAGTGGAATTTAGTGGCACAGATGCTTATTGTGATAGATGAGATGAACTTGCTTCCCTAAGCATGCATGGTCATGAAATGCATCTGGCTTCTGTACGTAAAAGTCAGTTATGTTCCCAAATGTGTCTCTGCATTTACACAGACGTTTAGGGGCAGACACCCTACTGTTCCCTCAAAAGGCGGCTCTGCTTAATTATGAAGTTCAAGTTAGACCAGAAGTTGGAAAATACTAAATTCCACATTGCAGACAGAGCCTGAGCAGGTGATGTCACCACTGCATTCTAAGGTGGCAAGTCCTCAGAGAAGTCACTTATCACCTTACCATGGAGAAAAATAACCGTGTCCAGAACACAAGAGGATGCTTTAAGGTAGCGTACAATCAAGTGTGCAAACCTGTGCAATACATACCAGATGAAATCCAGTTCAGAGGCTCAGGAAAACAAACAAATGAGGATATGCTTTAAAAAATAGGACTTAATATAAACAGTCGTGAGAGTAAAACTATTGCTAAGCACATAGGAAACATAAACCAGGCTTTCAGGAAGGAGTTTGGCACATGTGTGCACTGGTAGGAGGTGTAATGTGCAGAAACCCGGCCTTTTGTGGCATAGCAACTAAAGTTCCTTTTCTATTGTCCAGACAACCTTAAATATTCCTTTATGCAGTACTATTTTAAAAAGGCCATCTACTGTGCACAATGTGTTAGCATCAAGGACATGAAATTTATCTGGAATATACCAAAACTTTAATCAATAGACTAGGACCAAAGCTTTTAAAAACAGGTTTTCGTAGATTAATCATTATAAGTTATTATTTCCTCGCCATAGGTAAGGCATGATACATAACTTTACTTTTTCTCAGTCACTTAGTGTGTAGGTAGAATAATGACCCTTAGCAGGATGACCTTTTGAATGTGTTGTTAGGCAGCATGGAAGCATTATGGTTAGAGGTGGAATTAAGATTGCTAATCACCTCACCTTAAACTGGAGCGATTATCCTGAATTATCTAGGTGGGCCCACTGTAGTCACAAAGAACCTTCAGACAGGAAGGCGGAGAGACCAGAGTGAGCAGAAGAGCTTGGGGAAACTGGAGCCGAGGCTGAAGTGATGTGCTGTGTCCAAGATGTGCAGAGGCCAAGAGCTCAGGGATACATGTGACCCCTCAAACCTGGTGAATTCTCTCCTGGAATCTCTAGACAAAATATACACTTGATGATACCTTGATTTTAGCACACTAAGACCCATTTTGGACTTCTGACCCCCAGAAGTATAAAGAAAAAAAATGTGTTGTTTTAAGCCTCTGAGTTTATGTTAATTTACTGTAACAGCAGTAAGAAACTAACACAGTAAGACGGCTTTTATTTTTATGTGATGTATAGAATTAAATTGGATATGCTAGGAAATATTGGAAATTTATTGATTTATTTTTTTGTCTGAGCTGGAGTCTGGCTCTGTCGCCCAGGCTGGAGTGCAGTGGCGCGATCTCGGCTCACTGCATGCTCTGCCTCCCGGGTTCCCGCCATTCTCCTGCCTCAGCCTCCCGAGTAGCTGGGACTACAGGCGCCGCCACCACGCCGGCTAATTTTCTGTATTTTTAGTAGAGACGGGGTTTCACCGTGGTCTCGATCTCCTGACCTCGTGATCCGCCCGCCTCGGCCTCCCAAAGTGCTGGGATTACAAGTGTGAGCCACCGCGCCCGGCCAGGAATTTATTTTCTTAATATAGTTCTTCATATTAGAATAATGAGAACCATCGAGTAATGAAGTGTTCTATTTTGTGAAGGATGATTATATAAACAGTACGAAGGTTAAAAACCGGGCGGGACCGGCTGGGCACAATGGCTCGTTCATGTAATCCCAGCACTTTGGGAGGCCGGGGCAGGTGGATCTCTTGAGCCCAGGAGTCTCAGATCAGCCTGGGCAACATGTGAAACCCCATCTCCACAAAAATACAAAAACCAGGCAGACGTGGTGGCGGCGCCTGTGGTCCCAGCCACTCAGGAGGCTGCGGTGGAAGGATCGGAGCCCGGCAGGTGCAGGCTGCGGTGGACCGTGATTATGCCACTGCGCTCCAGTCTGGGTGACAGAGTAAGACCCTGTCTCCATTAAATAAATAGATAAATAAATATATATATAAGTAAAAGAGGAGGGTGTCTTTTGAAGGCTATTAAAGTCGTCTAAGTGTCCTCTGATTATATGAGGCTGGAATGGTGCATGGAATGTTGTGTTGAATAACCTGATACAGTCTCTGAAACTATAGAAGCATTAGTAATTTTAGCCTGAGAGTGCTATAATCTGGGATAATTTGGTCCAATACTTCCAGAGAGGGTTGAAGTTTTGAGATAGCTGGAGTTATTTCAGTTGAAGACCTGAATATGAGGCAACTGGATACTCAATTACAATTCAATTTCTACTCTTTATATAAGGTAGAAATGGGTAACATGTGGGACACTGTGTTAAAAGTAATGCAGCCATAGTGTAGTGGTAGAAGCAGATGAAAAGTACTATAATAGTCGTATAGATGAGGTACTGGAAAGAAGCAGAGTTGAAAAATTGGAGATAAATGTCAGTTTTCCAGAGCCATGGGATGAAAACCAAACAGGATTACAACAGATTCAATTCACTCAAGGTGTCTAACTTGGTAATAGGTCAGAAAACTCAATTTGTCGTATTTTCTTAAAAGTACACAAAAATGTTCCTTTTGATAAAACACGTGTAGTGCACCTTCGGATTTGATTTTTCTTTATGTTCTGTAAACTGCTCACAGTAAAACAGAAAAAAAGTCTGACAAATATGATGGTCCTTAAATCTTGTAGGAGTATGATGCTTCTCCAAAGAATAGAGGTTTTCCTAGGAAGGCCCTAAGCAAGGAATCAAGTTTCCTTTTGCAAGAAATAAAATTCTCAAAAGTTCCCTGCACCTTGGAAAGGCTCTGGTTGAAATTAATAGCACAACGTTATTTATTTAAATTTTAACTTTTAAGTTCAGGGGTACAAGTGTAGGTTTGTTACAGAGGTAAGCTTATGCCATGGGATTGGTTGTACAGTTTATTTCATCACCCAGATATTAAGCCTAATATCCATTAGTTGTTTTTCCTGATCCTCATAGCAAATATTACCCCCATAAAGTTTTATGGTTACTTTTTTCTTATCTTCTGATTAATGCCATTAGATTCACCAATTGAAATTATTTTTCAGTAGTTTAATTCCCTCTAGAAGGTTTAAAAAATGTTTCCGAATTTCCTAAGTCTTCTTTCTTTGTTAGTCTTCTAAAAAGCTATATTCAATAGAATTCATGTGCTTAGGTACAGTTTCACTAAAAGCGTATCTTCAACATTTGATCTGTTTAAAAGTTCTTAAGGTGTTAAGGAACATTAGGTATCAGAGTTTATGGCATTTGATTAATCTGAATAAATCTTGGCATCAAATTGAATTCAGCAAAAGTAACAGTGATAAATCAGAGAGCAATATTTGAAATGTCTCCAGGAAACATTTTAAAACAATTTTTAAGTTCACTAATTTGAGTTATTACACTTGGCCCTAATATGGTAGATTTTAAGTGAAGCTCAGTCGAACCTGGCAGATATCATATACAAACTTTTAATAGTCCTAACAATTCCTGTACCTCATTTGGATAAAGATTATTTCCAGAGCATCAGTGCTTTGACCAGAAAGGCATTTATTATTCTGTAACACTTTTCTTGAGAAATTAGCATGATTCATCATTTGAGTACGCTCTCTCAGATAAGATTCTAATATTTGGGTGTGAATAAAACTTCAGGGCATTGAAAACAGCTGGAAGATAGACAATAGGGTGATCATCCTCTCTTGTCATTCTCTATCAAGGTCCTCTTTAATTATTGGCCTAAACAGCTATAACTTTATGGTGAAAACAAACCGCTCGGATATAGCGTTAAAGGTTGAAATAATGAATTATACATAAATCGATTTAGTTCAGTTATATTCTGTTGAATTGGGAGAACATCGAATTTTTAAATTTCTCTGCATTTCTTGAAGTTAGGAATAAAAGCTGGGGTGGGGTCTCCTGAAATAATGAGGTCTAGAATAATTTCTGTTAAATTTACTTTTTAGTAGGATAAGTCTACTAAAATCAATATGAATGGAACCTTCAATGTACCACTGAAGATAATTAATCTTTGAGAGGTTAAGTAACCATTACAAGGTAATTTACCTAATTAGCAACTAAACCAACCAAATTTTAGATTTCTTAACTTTAAGACTATTGCTCACATAGTCACGTAAAGTATATCTTCCACATAGTCACAGGCAATCACAAGCTAACACGAGCAGTTAGCACAAAATAGATGTTCCACATAGAATGCAGAACAAAAAAAGACACTTTAAAAATCCTTTTCCCTTTTCCAAATTCATATTTAAAAAGTTTCTTGTGGAATTTCCCAAATGCCAGCATGGCCACATATAATACAGATTGATACTCAGACCTCTAATGAGAAACAGTTAGAATTATGCTAAACAAGGAACATTCTATATTGATTTAACAAATTCTCCTCTTTCCACTTATAGTTTCTCATAAAATGTAACATGTTTGTCTCGTGTGGAGTCTGTATAGAAAAAGTGTGATAACTGAAGATATAGACACACAGGTGTATGTATGTCTGTGTGTTCCTGTGTATTATAGCCTTTCCTTAATGGTTTTCTCTTTTTATATACATATATACTTTAAGTTCTAGGACACATGTGCACAACGTGCAGGTTTGTTACATATGTATACATGTGCCATGTTGGTGTGATGCACCCAGTAACTCATCATTTACATTAGGTATATCTCCAAATGCTGTCCCTCCTCCTCACCCCACCCCATGACAGGCCCCGGAGTGTGATGTTCCCTTCCTGGGTCCATGTGTTCTCATTGTTCAATTCCCACCTATGAGTGAGAACATGCAGCATTTGGTTTTTTTTGTCCTTGTGATAGTTTGCTGAGAATTATGGTTTCCAGCTTCATCCATGTGTCTACAAAGGACATGAACTCATCTTTTTTTATGGCTGCATAGTATTCCATGGTGCATATGTGCCATAGCCATATTTTCTTTTTTTTCTTTTTTTTTTTCTTATTTAGGTTTTAGGGTACATGTGCACAATGTGCAGGTTTGTTACATATGTATCCAGCCACATTTTCTTAATCCAGTCTATCATCGTTGGACGTTTGGGTTGGTTCCAAGTCTTTACTATTGTGAATAGTGCCACAATAAACATACGTGTGCATGTGTCTTTATAGCAGCATGATTTATAATCCTTTGGGTATATATACATATATATATAAAAAAACTATATATATATATATTTTTGGGACGGAGTTTCGCTCTGTCACCCAGCTGGAGTGCAGTGGCGCGATCTCGGCTCACTGCAAGCTCCGCCTCCCGGGTTCACACCATTCTCCTGCCTCAGCCTCCAGAGTAGCTGGGACTACAGGTGCCCGCCACCATGCCCGGCTAATTTTTTGCATTTTTAGTACAGACATGATTTCACCGTGTTAGCCAGGCTGGTCTCGATCTCCTGACCTCATGATCCACCCTCCTCGGCCTCCCAAAGTGCTGGGATTACAGGCATGTACCACCGCGCCTGGTCTCTATTTAAGTTAGCTCTGTCCAGGGCAAACCAGCATTTCAAAGATACAAACTGTTTTTGCAAAAAGCAGGTATACACCTATCCATAGTGCAGACATTATGTCTACTTATTTCTCTCTAAATAGATCTTTCATTTTAACAATTACTTCACCTTCACAAAATTTAATTGAGTCAGTGAACTCTTATCCAGATGCTATATCTTGGCCAGATTATCAAGAATTAAGCCTCACAGATAGGCTGTTTCCATTTCCTTTAACAAAGTTTATCAGTCCTGAGTTACTTCTTGCTTTCTTGCCAGTGGCATATAATGATGACTCAACCAAGTCAATTCCCAGAGTCGGACTCTTTTTTTTCTTATACACAGGAAACTTCTTTTCCAAGAATACTTGTTCCAGTTGCTCACAATCTTCATAGTTGATGATTATAGAATGATCTATGTACTTTCAATGTACCTTCAAAAATGAGATCTGCAGCTGGATAAGACGTGTGTGTGTGTGTGTGTCTTAGTAGACTTAAACCGTTCATTGAATAAGAAGCCTAGTTGATAGTGCAAGGAGAGAGTTAGAAGAACAGGGAATTATTTGGTTTAAGGAATTGTGAAGAAAGGTGCTATGCCATTAAAATTTTTCTCTACTTTTGTGTTAAATCTTAATTTTGTGCAGAATTTACTAAGCTGCAGGAAACTGTCAAAATTGACTGTTGCTAAGTTCCATATTGCTTTGTAATTATCTTAAAACAAAAATTGGTTGATACTAAAGTGCAGTTTTTCCTCTAGCTTTCATAAATTGAGACAGGTCTTTTTCTCACCCTCCACATACCTATGGCTGGAAGCCGAGGTGGTTGTTCTTGGTTCCCGTTACAACTTCTAGACTGTTAATTTCTCCGCTCCTTGCAAATTAGACTGTTCCTTTGAAACTCAAACCCCTTGGAAATATCAGCCATGCCCCTTTGGTATTACCATCATCAACAGACCTCCCTCCTGGGCACTCTTGTCTATTTTTTTTTTTTTTTTGAGATGGAGTCTTGCTCTGTCACCCATGCTGGAGTGTAATGGTGTGATCTCGGCTCACTGCAACCTCCTCCTCCCGGTTTCAAGTGATTCTCCTGCCTCAGGTTCCTGAGTAACTGGGATTACAGGTGCATACCACCACACCCAGCTAATTTTTGTATTTTTGGTAGAGACGGGGTTTCGCCATGTTGGCCAGGCTGGTCTCGAATTCCTGACCTCAGGTGATCTGCCTGCCTCAGCCCCCCAAAGTGCTGGGATTACAGGCATGATCCACTGCACCTGGCCTCTTGTCATTTATTTAAGGCTTTAGATCTTTTGCTCAATATCATCTTCAGACAAGTTCAGCCATCACTTTAGTGGCTCAGCTTTCACGTGAAAGGACCAGTACAAACCTCGGTTCCCCGTTTTTTGACATCTTTATTTCCATTACTTTTTTCTTTCCTCCACTTTATTGTCATCAAATCTGAAACATTTTCTATAAGGGTATATACCACCAGGATCTAGATGCAAATATTCTGCCTCCTGGACATCACTCCTTGCCAGCTCGTTGGCCCAGATGTCCTCATTCCTACAACCCTTCATTTTCACTGAGACTCTCCTTAGGACATAGCTGCTGCTGCTTCCTCACGATCCATCCGTACTCTCTTGCTTTCAGTTTCCACGTTTTCCTCCTCAAATGCCATAGTTCATTTTTAGCATTCCCTTGCAACTACCCTGAGCTTCATTTTCCTACAATTTATTTGTTTCTGTTTCTCTTCCCAAATTTTAAATATTGATATTTCTAAGGGTTCTGTCCTAATTGCTCTTCTTTTCTCTCCACACACATACTCTCTCTAAGCTCTAAACACTACTAAACAGCCAATAATTTCCAGTCTTAGAGTTTGGCCCAGACCTTTATTCTGGGAGTTGATGATTTACATGACAATAGCACTCGAATAATTCAGAGGTAACATGTCCTGGTTTCCCACATGTCAGTAAGTGGCACTGCCAGCCATGCTAGACGCTTATAAGTTCTTTTTGGCCCTTCCTCAATATTCTCACAATATCCAATTCAACATTCATTTAAAAAATATTTTGGTTCCAAATACATGTGTAATTTCCTCCACCTATTTTGATTTACAATGTCCCCAGCCCAGCCAGAGCCACATATTTTCTTACCTACGCTTATTTTCTTAGGTCATCCTTAGTCAACCTACTTGAATTCTTAATCTCCTACACCCTGTTAGCTACAGAGAAACCAAAGTGATCTCTTACCATGTCTTTCAGTTTCCAACTCTCCCACTTTTCTGGTGTACTTGGACTAAGATTTATGTTCCTCATGATTACTAATGAAGACCTGTACTGTTTCACATATCCTTCTCTTTCAGCCACGTCTCACATTAGTCTTTCTCCCTTCTGTACTTCATCCAGATTCCTACTTTTCAGTTTTTCATTTCACCCAATTCACAGGTTTCTTCTACATGCCAAGATCTTGCTCATATATTAGGGTCCATGAACACTGGGGGTTTTTCCTAAAAGACGAACCTTTCTGTATTGTATGAAAAGCTAACTCTTTTTAATCTCAGGTCTCAGCTTAAATATTCTCACTTGAAAGAAGTGGTTAGAATCTGTATAATCCAAATTAATATTTCTTTTTTTTCTTTTTCTTTTGAGACAGGGTCTTGCTGTGTCACCCAGGCTGGAGTGCAGTGGCACAATCTTGGCTCACTGAAACCTCTGCCTCCTGGGTTCAAGCAGTTTTCCTTTCTCAGCCTCCTGAGTAGCTGGGACTACAAGCGCACACCACTACACCCGGCTAACTTTTTTATTTTTAGTAGAGATGGGGTTTTGCCATGTTGATCAGACTGGTCTCAAACTCCTGGACTCAAGTGATCCATCCGCCTTGGCCTCCCAAAATGCTGGGATTACAGGCATAAGCCACCACGCCCGGCCCAAATTAATACATCTATATATAAAAATTATATGTATGAATCTTATATAATCTGAATTAAGATTATATCTAATGTTCGCCCCAACACCCTTGTTGGATATTCAGTCCCTTGCTTCACTTTGCATGTGAATACATTTTGTAATAATCTCTTCTCTTTGCTCGGTTGGGTTTCTGTGCCTGTCTTCATCTTCAGAATTGAAACCCTAGGAGTACAGGACTGTGGCTTTCTTATTCACCACTGCAGCTCCGTAACTAAGAGAGCATCTGATACATATGTGTGAAGGGAATTGGTTAAATATAGACCACTAGGTCCAGTGGAGTCCACAGCCTATTCACTTCATGTAGTTTCCAAGAAACAAAGGCTTCTCAACATATATTAATGAATGAGATATGGGCCAGGGTATCTGGTCTGGTTGGAGATGGCTTGACTTTGAGTTCACTTGAGAGGGTATCAGTGTGAACAGGGATGCTTTCACTCACTTCAAGAATTGCATGGTGTTTAGGGGGAAGAATCACCCTGCTTCTCTGGAGAGACATGAGGGCTCTGTGGCTCCTGTGGGCTCTCAAACTGTTGGAAGATGACTGCTAAACCTGAGTTTTCAGGTCTCCTAGTTATATTCATTTAAACTTATAGATGATTTGTCACTATTTTAAGTTGTTTTCAACTGAAAATCAGTCTGAATATAGAGCCTTATTTCATTCAGATCAGAAAAACTGGGTTACGGTGAAATCTGTTTATCTATAATTTTTAAGTAAGTACAATTTTATAAACCAGTTATTCCTAACTTGAGAGGCCTGGAAGATTTATTACAATGTGTATTTCAGGGCCATATCTGCAGAAGTTTGGATACAACATTTCCTTACTAATCCCCCTGACAGCACATTTTAGCAGGCATCCTGTGTTATTCAGAAGTAGAACGTTTATGCACTACACTTTGGGAGAGAGAAGTGCATGTTATGTTACCATTTAAAGATGCCTGGTTCTTGTGGGGCAAATTGGCAAATGATTTATCTGAACTAATGGCAGAGTGGAATTTTAATACTTTAGGGTTTTCAGGAATCTTAGAGCTGTTTTCATTTGTCTCACACATAGAGCCTGAACCTTGAAGACATTAATGAATTTGTCACAGAAATTAAATGGGGTCAAAATTTACATTTCCAACCCATGTCTGTGCTCTTCATTCTAAAGCACAATGGCCTAGAGTCATATTTTAACCTCTAAGTTTTATCTTATTAAAAAATAAAATAAATAATTGTAAATACATGCATGTATTATACCTATATATACAATTTATATACATTACAATATTAATTTGAATTACACATGACATCACTAGTAAAGGCCAGTTACAGTTTAGGCTGAGATAAGCCCTGTGAGAATTTACTAAGGTCAAAAAGACTCCTTTTAATGGTGACTCAGTGGCACCTACTCTAAGGACAAAGGCTCCAGTATGTATCCTAATCTAAGTTATTACTGAATGTGAGTCCTGTGATAGCTTCTAATGAAAATTTTCCATTGAAAAAAATCAATGTTAATAACTGGAACTCGAGAGCTGTAATGGGTTCTGCTGTGTTTTTTGGGCTTAGACTGTGTGCTATAATATGCTAAGAAGAGGAGTTGATGACCTGTAAGCTCTGGTCACTTCCTGATCTCATTTGATTCTTTGGTCTTTAGTTTTAAAAGGGTGATCAGAGAGGTTGCTTTATAATGGAGAAGTTGAACAAAAGGACCATCAACCTGCAGGCTCACTGGCACAGCGCAAGTTTCACCGGATAAGCATTTCAGTAAAGAGGACTATTGCCAACAGCAAAACTTGCAAGGAAGCTTTGTTCCAGAGAGGATTTTTGTTTTTAAAGAAGCTGCTAGAAAAACTGACACTAGAAGCTAACTAGAGTCACTCTTTCTAGATATCAATGAAATTGTAAGTCTGAAGACATTACTTACCTAGATACAGAAATGGACTTTATTTAAGAGCCAACTTTATACATACCTAATATACCTAGGCTTGTTGATCAAGTTGGCTGGCTGGGGAAGAATAAGACCATCTAGAAGATCCACATGATGAGAGAAAGCATTCGGGGAGGGCAGACAGATACTTGATGCTGGCCACAGATAGAACCCAGAGACGCTCTGTGATTGAAGTGGTTCTAATACCTAGAAGCTTCGATTTGCTCTTATAACGTGTTCTAAAGCCATTTAATTCAAGACTACCCTTCCTAGTTGGTACCCGTACATGTAATGCATCTCCTAAGGTATTACTCTAGGCTCCATCGGACAGAACAACTACCTGGAGGTAGGTAGTGGAGACTCCGGACTCCACGACACATTTCACAGTGCTGTTTACCCCAAAACACTGGCCTAATTGAACTAATGTAGCTATTGGGTAAGACGAGAAGTAATACACGAACATTCTTAAAGTCTGTTCTCTTTTGCCTTGTGACCTTAAACATTTGAAAGACCAAGATGAACACTATTGAATAGAATTGTGTTTTCATCGTCATAACTAATCTGAAAGCCTAAGTTTTACCTCTTTCACTGCACATCCGATCTATTTTATGGGCAGAAGAGCACAATGGGCTCAGCTATCCAGGCTTTAGGAGTTATTTTAATCTTTAAAGAAAAATAGACACAAGTAAAAGTACATACATAAAGTAGGTATTTTATATTTAATTTTTATTTTCATATGCGTGAAAAGGGTGTTCCAAAAAAAGATTAGAGAAGTCCATGGCATGTCTTTCTTGTTAATGTTACTTTATTTTTTGGTTCATCTACCATACTACTTACAAGTTACTTGATTTTTTTCATGGAAAATTTTTTTTAAATGAATTGATTTTACTTTTCATCAGCACAGTTGTTGACTAATACCAAAGTTAGTTAGAAGGTTATGATTTTTGTATTTATAGAATGGCAGGGGCAGCATTTAGATAATACATCATAGTAACTTGGCATTCATGAAATATTAGTTTTCCATAAACATGAACTCAGAGAGGAAGGTTACATTTTTTTAAATTATAATAACATTTTGAAAACCATCTGTCCTTTAAAATGTTACTAAAATATATATTGGAACTGGTGTTTTAGATGCCAGTCCTTCCTGAAGAGTGTTTTGAGATTTTTTTCAAATACTGCCTCAGTTCTATATAAAATAGAAAAAATTCTGCCTTGCAAAATGACTACTGGATGTAGGTAAGAAGTTAAGGAAATATTACATAAAAATAGATTTGCAAAGGTAATTTGCTGAAGGATTATTTACACTTTGATGAGTGGATCTGGATATTTTGATACTAAGTGAAAGTGGTTCCACTGGAATTAGAAGGGAATAGAGATCTGCAAGCAGGAGTGAAAAGAATGTGTGTAAGCCGGGCACGGTGGCTCACGCCTGACCTCAGGTGAGCCGCCCACCACAGCCTCCCAAAGTGCTGGGATGACAGGCTTGTTAAGTGGTACTCTAATTAATCAGTAACTTAAACCTCAAAAGAGATTCATTATGTACAAAAAATTAATCTTGTGTAATCAAGTGTATAAGTAAAATTAATTGAAGAAATCAAAAAACGCACGGTGGCTGACACCTGTAATCTCAGTGCTTTTGTAAGGCTAGGTGGGAGGATCCCTTGAGTTAAGGAGGCTGAGAACAGTCAAGCAACACGGTGGGACCGCATCTCTGTAAAAAAATTAGCCGGGGATGGTGGTGCGTGCCTGTAGTCCGAGCTACTTGAGAGGCCGAGGCAAAAGTATCGCTTGAGCCTAGGACTTGGAGTCTGCAGTGAGCTATGATCACACCACTGACTCCAGCCAGAGCAACAGAGGGAGACAATGAGAACACGTGGACACAGGAAGGGGAACATCACACTCTGGGGACTGCTGTGGGGTGGGGGGAGGGGGCAGGGACAGCATTAGGAGATACACCTAATGGTAAATGACGAGTTAATGGGTGCAGCACACCAACATGGCACATGGATACATATGTAACAAACCTGCACGTTGCGCACATGTACCCCAAAACTCAAAGTATAATAATAAATAAATAATAAATCACAAAACACTTGTAATTCCAAATCCAGATATATAAACCACAGGAATACTTAGATAAACACACGCTATACACACATATAGTATATGTATGATAAAATATATTTGTATGTTCAACTTGGGAAAGGTTGATGATTTTAGAAACAAACTAATAATTCTATTGCCTTGTGCTCTAATGATTTTCAATTTGAAGATGTATTTGGGATCAAATACATGAGGCTCCATATACAAGACATCTTTCTTTCCCCTCTTCTCAGCATCATGTTTTGGCTGATTATTGGACTACAACTGGGAGATCTAGAACTAAATTCCTGCTTAGTGGTTACTTGTTCAGAGTATAGGCTTTGAAATCGTCCTGTTTTGCCTCAGTCTCCACAGTGGTACCTACTAACCTCATGACTAGGGGATCGTGTAGCATTTCTCTAAGCCTTGTTTTCTTAGCTGTGAAGTGGTAAATTTTGGAAGTGCTTTGTTCATAGGATTTCTGTGAAAACTGAATTGGGTAAAGAATGTAAGGCATTTAGCACAGTAAAATAACCTGGATTACAGTAACTTTTCCAGCAGTGTTTATTAGTACTTAAACTGTCATTGTCATCAAAATTCTGTTTTTACATATGAACTTAGAAAGGTCATTGTAACCTTCTCAACTCATTTGGTCATTTAAAATGGAGAGGTTGAGTTAGGTGTTTCTTAAATTTCTCTTTAGCTCTGATACTATGTGTCTGACGTTAAGTAATGCAAAGTTGGTAATTAAATCTTCCCCTTTCGTGATGTAGGAGAAAGGCATAAAAAATTTCTGGGTGACTGGATTCCCTTACAAGTTTATTAGAATTGTAATTACGTAGCATTTTGAATAAAGCGTTCATTCTGGAAATCATTAAGTTTATTTTTCTTAACTCCGTTATTTTGTCAACTGTGGAAAAATTGGGATTTAGGAGTAACCTCTGATATAAAATTCCACCTACTAACCATTTAAATTGTAGTCTTGTAATTTCCTAACTTTGGTCTTGAAGGTGTTTCTCATTCTTATGCGTTATTATACTGTATTATATATTTATGCAACATAAAATTTATAGTTTTAACTATTGCACATGTTTACATATGAAAGGTGTAGTTTTGAACTTATCATTATTAAATTTGCTAGTTTTGCTTCACTATTCATTTTGGACACATCCATATTAGTACATGCAACTCAAGTTTATTCTTTTGAGCTACTGTATATCATTCAAATGTATGAATAAATAACCTTGCTTTGGTGGACATTTAAGTATTTTCATGTATCAGTATGAAAAGCAGTTTCAAAATGAACATTCAAATATACATTGTCATATATGTGTATAATATTTGTATATATGAAGGTTCCTGTGGGTCATATATCTGAAATCAAAATTACAAGTGTTTTGTACCTTCCAGAATTAATTTTACTCTCAATTTTAAGTAAACAAGATTAGTTTTTGCATATGATGCATCTCTTTATTCAGTTAAAATTACTGACATAATTAGAATACCACTTAAAACTTGAGAATATTTTCAAGGGTATTTATGCAAAACTTACATAAATGTGTTGAAAAGTCCTTTTGTATATATGTAGAGATTACATGGTATGTTAAATTCATCAATTTGCCTAAATATCAAGTTATACTTAAGTAGTGTCCATACACCATGCTTTTGCTTGACTGAACTCCAATATGTATATCGGGAGTACATTTAACATTCATAGGTTAAGTGGCCTGTTTTGGAAAATGATATTAAAAATGGAATTCAGATGAATGCTTAAAGATTAAAAATGAATGAGCTTTCATATTAATCATCAATATGACAACCCTAAAGGGAAGCATGATTTTCAAATGTACCTCCTTGTAGGCAGGATAATTCAGAAATGCACAGTGCATATTAGATATGGGATTTGAGTCATAGTGTATTTCTCTAAGAATGTAATTTATTGTACTTTCACATCCACCCCACTGAATATGCAGAGTTTAAGATGCAATGGCCAGAAGACATGAGCGTGTCACTAGAAGGATGTGGACGTGGGCTCCGGGGCTGTTGATGATGACGGTGGTCTTTTGGGGTCATCTGGGGAATGGACAAGGCCAAGGTAAGTGCAAGAATTTTCTAATTCTTTGCGAGTTGGATGCGAATTTCACTTTGTGATGAAATTATGTTGAGTCTTTGGTGTGATGTTTAAGCAATTTGTTACAATCTTCCGTCAGGTTTTTGTTACAGGGTATTGTAATATCTCTGCACCAGTTAAATTGAAATAGAATTAGGTGTGAGTAAATGCATCAAAATTGAATCCATGTTTCTGAAATTGGCTTTTCTCTGTTGTAATTGATGATATGTATATATATGTGAGGTATTATGAGGCCATATATATGCGTGTGTCTCTGTTGTAGTTGGTGATATGTATATATATGTGAGGTATTACGAGGCCATATATAGGCGAGTGTGTGGGTTTTGGGTGGGTGGGTGTGCCTGTGAGTTTGTGTGTGTGGTATTTTACAGGAACACGTAGCATATAAAGTTGTTGTGATTTTGAAGAAAAGTTTTTGGACGTTTGTCCCTTTAGGGTTTTTATGTTTTTGGATGTTTGTCTCTTTAGGGTTTTTATGTTTTACATTTTAAAATTTCAAGAACCTATTCTTAAAGGATGTGATGTTCTTTAGAAAGTAAATGAAAAATGTGAGGTTTCTCATTCTTCTGCCAAGTGTATTTAGGGGAAATTAATGAGAGAGTGGAGCTGCAAGGTTGTGGCATCCTGAAATGTCTGTTGGAGAGTAGAAAAGGGCCATAGATTTTGTAATAAGGCTTTCAATACTGATTTCATCAATAGCTGTATGGAGTGGTTTGTGCCAAATCTAGTATCTGTGAATGTATTTTGTGATAAGTATTGTATTATTTTTGGAGGTGTGTTGCCTGCTCAGATACAAATTGCAATTCTGTATTTTATGTGATAAAACATCCTGACACCCCTGAAATTTTCTTTTCCTTTCGGGGCAAGTATATTCAGCATTGATTTCCTGCATTTTCAAGGCTTGAAATGAAATCTGTGAGCAGGAAGTTTACAGAGTTATTTCAAGGGATAGGTATATTTCTCCAGATAAAATTGAAAGTGTGCAGTGTTATTATATAATTGTGATGAAGTTGAGCTTTGCTAGTTTGGAGTATCTAATAAAGTTTAACACTTTTTAAAAGATCCTTCAAAAAGAGCAGTTTTCTTGCCATATGTAATATTGTTCAATGAAGTTTTGAAATGAAATAGATATTTTTCAGAACCACAAATGCATCTGTGCCTTTGTATATGAACAGTTGTATATACATGTAAGCAGATAATACATTTTGTTAATTAAGATCAGCTTTGATTTTAATTTTTCTTTCCTGTCATTCAGAATTTGTATTTGCATCTAATAGAATTCTCATTTTTCTTTTTTGTGATAAAACTAATGTAAAATATATTCAATAACCATAGTAGTTTTTTTCACCAAAGGTCTAAAACAAGAATATGTAGACAGTAGCTACGTTGGATTTCTGTGGCTATAAGAGTTGTCTATTTCTCTGGTAATGTGTAGAATTACTAAAATGCAGCATGACAACTGTTTCTCTGTAATAGTGATCCAACATGACATGTAGTATTACACAGGGTTGCTAATACCTTCCTCTGACCATCATTTCCAGTAATTGTGGCTTGTTTTAGATGAGGAATAGGTTATTAGATATTTAAAATATTTGAGAAAAATAGGTATCTTCTCTCTTATTTACCCAAACCCTTTTATTTACTCAATATTGACGGCTCAAGTATTCTATCTTTCACTAGGGACCATCATTTATTAAAAAATGGCCTGAAATCAATTCCAAGTCTAGCTGTAGTGAAGCTTCTAGTGGGAAATGCAAGTTAAGTAATTTGTTTTCTTTCTAAAAGGATAAATTAAAATAGACAATGATTCAAAGAACAAAACAACTTAATAGAAAACATAATGGAATGCTTTGATATTATGATTCAGGGAATTTTGCTTCCTTAGTGGTAGCTAGATTGAGTAAAGGAGATTGCTTAGGTATAATGAGCAAATCTTATAATTGCAAGTATAACCCAAGCTGCATATCATCATTTAGCTCAATAAGCCTCATTAAATATTAAATATTACCTTTTAAATTTTATGCAATTAAGCAGAATTTAAAAATAAAAGTTTTAAAAATTAAAGTTTTTATTACTAAGTAGCTTTTAAAATACAAATCTCACAGCTCCTTATTGTCAAGAAAAGAACACATGAAAATTTATAAATAAGGTTTTCTCTCTATTAAGTTTACAGTCTTGCATTAAATATTGGTTATTGGGACCCACCGTGTCCAAGATTATGATTAAGTATCAATGAAGTATGACTCTTGCACAAATATGCATGCAAATGTTATGATTATTTTCACATTATTTCACATAATTTCTTAAGCATAATAGTATAAGTAAATTATAGTTTCTACACAAGCTGTTCATATTTATGAATAGACCATGTTCTAAATATTTCAGTCATTGGGGAATCCCAATGTCATATTTATGAATGGACCATGTTCTAAATGTTTCAGTCATTGGGGAATCCCAGTGTCGTATTTATGAATGGACCATGTTCAAAATGTTTCAGTCATTGGGGAATCCCAGTGTCGTATTTATGAATCGACCATGTTCTAAATGTTTCAGTCATTGGGGAATCTTCCTAGAGAAACCGTGTGAGAAATTGTAGCTAAGCTCAAAAACGGAAGACAAAAATCGATTTAACGAGGAATGTAGATTAATGTCATAGTATTATCGCGACTGTGTGCAACCACTACTTATAAACAATGATATAAGAAATGCAATCTGAAATCTGAATTCTAAATAGGAATGTAGTGCCATTATCCCTCTGGGACCCTTAGGGTCAAAATAAGAGAAAAGGGATGAATGGTGGGTTGGAAGTAAGTCAGTGATCCTTGTCAAATTTTTGTATCTGTCAAGAAAAGCATCTGCTTGAGGACATCCATTTTCCTACTTCTGAGTTACAGAATAATAGGTACTTATCCTGAATGTGACATTCCCTGACGTGGACTCTGTCTTTGCTGCTTAGGTGGTGTGTGCATGAGAAAGTGCTTAACATCTGGAAACGGAGACAATCCTTAGAGAAAGATATATATGAATTTTAAAAGGAAATATACCTACGATGGAAATAAAACAAATAGCATAAATATCTAGCTGTATTTGGTCTTTTTGGTAACTATTACAATATATACATTTTCAAACAACTAAGTTCAGCACTGACTTTGGGAGAATCTAGATAAAACTGAACTGACATATAATAAGCATTGGTGTAATTAATAGCACAGCGGGCAGAACCATGGGGGTATTTCCTGAGGAAGAGGGACTATAGAGAGGCAAAAGAAAACCCAGCTCATTCTGGGGAGTGCCAGGAGCAGTTATTATATTCAGAACTGAGAACTTATTTCTAACTCACCAACCCATAGTTCTGGCTGAAGTGCAGTGGTGCAGTCATAGCTCATTCTCAGCCCCAAACTCTTGGGTTCATATGGTCCTCTCATCTCAGCCTCCTGGTAGCTATGACCACAGGTGTGCACTACTTTGTCCAGCCAGTTTATTTTATATTTTATTTTCATTTCATTTGTAAAGACTGGGTCTTGCTATGTTGCCCAGGCAGGTCACAAACTCCTATCCTCAAGCAGTCCTCTAACCTAGGCCTCCCAAATTACTGAGATTACAGGCATGAGCCATTGCATCCGGCTCAAAAATATTTCTGTCCTAATGGCTTTAACAAAGAAGTGCCGTTTTGGGGATATATACATTGGTGTGCTGCTTGGGAGTGACAAAAAAATAATTATAAGAAGAATGGAACGAATATGTCAGTATGTTTTCAAAAGCAAGTTAGCCCAAGTTTTTAAACAAGCATAATTTTAGAGTTTTTTTTAACTAACTTAGGGTTTAAATGTAGCAACAATTTTAAACTTTATCATGAATACACAGAAAATTTTAATCAATTTGGTATCCACGATGAATTTACATGCTTAAATTCCTAATTTCAATTTGCTGCTAGATATGAGAAAGTTTGAGATTTTGAAGAAGCAAGTGGTTCTTACAAATGTAGCAAACTTAAATTTTGAGGACAATTTAATTTAACTTCCATTTTTATGACCAGATTTTGGGTCAGCTGTTAAGCATTCAAAAAATAAAATCTGATAATATCTGGCAATTCCAATTTTCAGTTTTATTGATCTTCACCATGAAATAATATAGAAGGTAAGGGGCAAAATTTTGGAAAAGCAGATCACTTTGTTGTCCTATTTAGCAGGTTCCCAAATTATGCCATCCTGGAATCATTACAAGTAATTATAGGAAGACAATATCTTGTGTTTTGTATTTCATTGTTACACATCCAATTGTTCTCTAGAGATATCAGAGAAAACCCACTCAAGACGGGAAGGTTAGATAAACAGCCCTCTCTCTCTCTCTCTCTCTCTCTGTCTTTGCCTCCATTTGGTTCCTTATGTTCATTTCTCAGTGCATTTCAAAGTTACTTTTATTGTTCCTTTAATTTTCTCTTTCATTCCAGAAGTTTAAGTGATTGCATAATTCTTTTGACAGCTGAAGGTATTATCCGACTTTGAATGAAAGGTTTACAGCTACAGCTTTTCAATTAGAAAATCTCAGATCATGTGATCTATGAGTTTTAATATCTTAGGATCGCGACCAGTAAGGAATAATCACTTTGAAAAACCTTGATGCTACCTAGAGTTTGTGTTTTGTGAGGTTGCTTGGTAAATTATTTTCATTTGATAATTGAATATTGCTTCAAGAGAGGTGAGCTCAGACATTTGGCAATGAATATTGAATGTGTATTCCAAGAGACATGACCTTAAAATATCATCAAGCTAAGTAGTAGTGAAATTGAACTCTGCTGCATAATAGAAGTCAGTGTTTATTACATCTTTGTGATACATAAATATTTTTACATTGTGGTAGATAATAATTTGTATGGGAACATTTAATTGAATTTAATTTATCCTATGGCAGAATTATGTTACATAGGTCATTTTAGTTTTTGATTTAAGCATCTTAAAATTATAAATGCAAATATTCAACACGTAAAACCCACATGAATACACACTCCCAAACATTTGAAATCCTAACAGTCATTTCCAACAGCTTTTTCCTACAAAAGAAGTCAGCTCTTCTTAGAGATGACATGCATTCCCATAGCTTGAGAGGTGCACACTATAAGGTAAACAGAGAAAGGATTACAGCAGTTTAAGAATACCAGCGGATTTACTTTAAAGACAATAGACTTTTGAATTACTTGTCTTCAAAATTTGGTTTCTTGAGAAAATTATCTGTGTAGATTAATCATGCATTTCAGATACTTTCCAGACATCTGAATGTTGTTTTCTTAAAAGTAGCCAGCAAGCCTTTTTATGCAGTCTGCATGGGAGATAGTAAGAGATGTGTATGCTGTATATCTACTAGTAGAGATTTGTTTTTGAGTGCTTCCTTAAAAAATTATTTTTTCTGAAGAAAGGGATTTCTTTTTTATAATTTAGATTAGATGATTTTAAATGTTTTTAGGTTTTAACCTCTCTGATCATCAGGGTCATTGCCGTGGAAAAAATGCAAGTTATAGCATATTTCATTTTTATAAGGAAAGAAGTTGATAATTTAGACTTTTTTCTTTTACTAAATTGAATTACATCCCTCAATATTTGAATGGCATTAATTCACAATAGTAACAAAAAAATCTTACTATTCAACAAAATAAAGTATGACTTCCTTCACATTTAACTTAATTTGTTCTTTAAAACATCTCCTAACGAAGGTTTTCTCATCCTCTGAAGCTGAATTTATTTAGGAAAAAATATTTTAAACACCATCCCAAGTGATATAACTATTTTTATTGAGCTTTGATGTTCTATTTGAACATATTTGAAGACTGTACAAGCACTCAATTTAGAATTAAGAATTTATTTGGAGATTTTGGTTGTATTTGAAATCTGTTGTGGAATTAAACATGAAGAATACGTCAATTTACTAGATGTCATTGTCTATGACACATTTTAGTCTTATCTTTCTGCCTATATGTAAAGAGGACTAGAAATAATTGGTATAAACAGGAAAAAAGAAGTAAAGTGGTAGGATCAGATGTGAGAAATATATAAGCTAAGATACTCTTTTTTTGTTTGTTTGTTTTTTGTTTTTGTGAGACAGAGTCTTGCTCTGTTGCCCAGGCTGGAGTGCAGTGACACAGTCTTGGCTCACTGCGGCCTCCACCTCCCGGGCTCAATGGTTCTCCTGCCTCAGCATCCTGCGTAGCTGGGATTACAGGTACGCATCACCACACCCGGTTAATTTTTGGATTTTTAGTAGAGACTAGGTTTGACCATGTTGGCTAGGCTAGTCTCAAACTCCTGACTTCAGGTGATCCGCCCACTTCAGCCTCCCAAAATGCTGGGATTTCAAGTGTGAGCCACCAGGGCCAGCCTAAGCTAAGATAATCTAGAAGCTAATAATAGTGAAATATAATGTAAATCGTTTAAAATTAATCTGTATATGAAATTTTTTCTAGGACTTTCCTGCCAGAAAAGTAGAAATAGAATGGCAAAAGGAACGAGGTTCCTTCTACAAGTAGGCACACATCCTATTTCACTTTATCCTGTGATCAGTCTCATAACCATCTCCTGGTGTGAAGTGCTAAAACTGTGCTTTAAGAATAACTTAAGTCCTTTATGTACAAACTAAAGTATGAGAGCCTGAACCTTGGAAACCAAGAGATTCCAAAAAGCCTTATGTGTGAGACTGGGTGCCACAGATCTTGGCAGAAATTACTGCTTATTCTTAATTCTTATTGTTCCTTTCTAGCACTTCAATTTATAATGCCAATATCTACCTCAGCCTAAAGACAAGCTCTAGAATCACTTGTGTTACTTATTACATTTCTTTTAAAAAACTCATGAATTACACATGAATTTCAAAGTTGCCAACTGAGATTCCAAGGACTTAAAAAAGAAAAAACGTGGCACCTTTCCATTATAAAGGCTGTACGCAGTCTTCATAGTGTTTGTCTTTAAGGGACAACATGACTCATCCATCAGCAACTTTTCTTCCTTAAATCATCATATCTTGCCTAAGAAGGTTTTCTGAAAAGTTAGGAAGCACTAAGATTTGCAGATTGTTATATCACATCTTAATCTACGTATCAACTTTCGCATTATAAAAGCATGAACTGTTCTGGGTTTTCATAGTTAATTATGTTTGTGATAATAACTGGGATGCAATTGTTTTTCTTCTGATGATTTTGTACTTGCTTTTCTTATGGTAACTTCTGATGCTTGTTTGTAAGATCTTCCTCTCTTTTCTCCATCTGGTTATCTTCTTACCTTCTGTCCTTTAACTCAGATGTCACCCACACTGTGTGTCTTTCTGGATTGCTTCTTATTTAACTGTTGCTTCTCATAGTTTACATAACTCCTCCTGTACCACACTATCAATATTTCTCAAGCTGCACTATATGCTGGGTTGTGTCTTTATTTATTTATAAGTTCCTTGATAATTCGGACTATATATTAGTATATTCAAAAAATACTTATGAAGTGTTTACTTTGGGTCAGGAATTATTGAGTGAAGGAAATTGACCAAAACTCTGCCATCATGAAGCTCACATTCTAACTTAGGGAGACAGATAACAGACAATGAGCCTCATAAATATGCAAAGTATGATAAGTTAGATGGTGAAAAGTAATCCTGGATGGGGATCAGATAATTTTGATAGGATAATTTTTAACTGGGTAGTCAAGAAAGGCCGCACAGAGAAGATGGCAATTGGAAGAACAAGGTGGTGAGAACTGCTGAGTCTGGAGCAAACACACAATTTGGAGTAGTAGAAGATTCCAGAAGTAACAGAATAGAGGCGAAGAAGTGGGAATTGTGTGGAGTCTTTTACTTGCTGTTGTAATGACCTTGGCTATGCTTTGAAGTGAGG
Source organism: Symphalangus syndactylus (assembly GCF_028878055.3). NCBI lineage: Eukaryota > Metazoa > Chordata > Mammalia > Primates > Hylobatidae > Symphalangus > Symphalangus syndactylus. The sequence continues at coordinate 8,238,286 of NC_072428.2, forward strand.
TGGAAAGTTGGCAGGGACCTTAGTTTTCTTTTTAATAATTCATTATGAATTTTGAACGGTCACTATTAAAGACTCAATAATTTTGCTTTATTACTCTTGCAATTGACTACAAAAGAGCGTATTGAAGAAATGTTAAATTCTAATTTAAACTGATTGAAATAGGTTTTTATCTTTTTATATTTCTCATCACTGAATATCTCATTTTTAATTAGTTTGAAAGCATTCTAAGATAGTGAGCCAATGCAATGTAGCATGATGCATAACTTATTATTCATCAGATTTAGGTATTTAACTGAAGATGCTAATTATTAAAGTAACTTGTTCTGTTGGATGATTTTGATAAAGCTACTTTCAAATGATTATCACATTCATTGATGTCATATTAAGTTGTGTTTCTGGAAACCAAATTTAGGCAGTGGTAATGAGTTAATATCTCTAAGTGGATACCTTTTATCTCTACAGTCGAGGATACTTGAAAGTGGAAAAACATACTGGCTTCAAGTCTTGGGAACTGGGACTTACCGGAAATGTGTGTGTTTGTTTTGTTTCCTGGTGGAATTGTCTTCTCGGAAAGATGGTGTTTCCTTTTCAATCGGAAAAAATTGATCCTTTGCTGCTTTACTTTAATGCTTTGCTTTTGTCAAAATAGTGTTTTCTTAGGAAAATTAACCTATCATAATATAATGAAAAGAGAAATGCTGAAGACACAAAATGATGTCCATGTTAATATTGAGTAGGAAGCATCAAGGGACATGAGAAGAGGGAAGCGAAGAGAGGGAGAAGAGAAATTTATAGTGTAACAACAATTAGTAAAAAGGATTAGCATATACATGTAGTCAATAAGTCAATAAATGGCTGTTTATATAAAGCCTACCAGGCACTAGGGGATATAGCAGTGAAGAAGGCAAAGACACAATTGGCTATACTGTAGTGAGGAGGGAAAGAGGAGGAAGACATACAAATACCTAAACAAAGCAATGGTGTGAAGGGCTATAAGGTACACTACTACGAAGAAGATTACATGTGATAACATGGCTGAGTAAAACTGTCAAGGAGGAAGGCACTGATCTGGCTGTAGGTATTTCAGAGCATTTTTCTCTCTGAGGAGGTAATATTTCATTTGAGAGTTGAGTGAAGACAAATAGGAAGGTACTTTGAAGATCTGGGGTGCTCTGAGCAGAAAGAAGGGCAGATATAAAGATTCTGTAATTTAAAAAGAGAGCTTGATAGTTTCTTACAAAGAAAAGAAGGCTGGTTTGGCTGTAATGTCCATGAAGGAAGAGCATGGAGAGAGATTACATGAGTGTTCTCAGGGACCAAATCTAGATCTTATATCAAAGTGTGAATATAAATTAACTACATTGAAAAGTGTATGATGGATGTGTGATACGATGAGGTTAGCTCTTAGGAGGGTGTACTATTGTGGAAGGGTACAGTAGTGAAGGAAGGGGGTTCATTTAGCTGACTATTGCACCTGTCCAGTTGAAGGATGATGGTAGTTGGGATTATGAGTGTAGCAATAAAGTTGGAGAAAATCAGTTGAGATTGGAAGTTGATTTGAAGATGATTGAATTTACTGAGCAAGAATTATATCAAGGTATTTGGATTTAGGGACATGGGGGATTATGGTCACTTTTAGTGATATGGCAAAGTCTTGATGACATGAGGCAGTTTGCAAGTGACAGAGGTGTGGGTAGGTGTGTGTGTGTGATTGATTTTACATTTTTTAATCTTAAATTAAGACGCTAGTTAGAATCCAAGTGGAGACATCAAGTAGGCACTGACAAGTTGACTTGGCTAGAGATGTGAGTTAGATCATCGTAGCCTATAGAGCATGCCTAAAGTCATGAATCTAGGTGAGGGGTTGGAAAACTATTATAGCCCATGAGCCAGATCTGGTCTGCCGCCTGTTTTTGTATGGCTCATGATTTATAAGTACGTGTGGCATTTATAAGTCTAAAATGTAAAATACAGGGAAATTTTTCAGCAGGGAAAGTTCCATAAATTTGCCTCTTGACAACACAAAGCCTGCAATATTTACTATCTGGCTCTTTGTCAAAAATGTTGCTGACTCCTGATCTGGATGAAACCCTGTGAGGAGAGAGCGTTGATAGAAGAGAGAGAAGCATCACAGTGGAAATTAAAATTATGTCAACTGAAGTGTGTAGGGTAGAGAATTTAAGCCTGAGTATAACAGTAAGAGATTAACAGTAAATTCATTATCAGCGTGATCAATGAAACCTTTGGGGGCAAAGAGGAACTATCTTCGTCAGACCTTTCACTCACTCATAGAAAGATCTTAGGCAGGAAATATAACTTGTTTGAAGATCTGAGATAAGGCTAATGTAGTTTGGACAAAGAAAGCCAATGGGAGGATGACATTACGTCTGGCCAAGGATTTAGGAAGAGCCAAATACTTCAGGCTTTTTAAATTGATCTTTAGATAAAGAGGAGGTCATCAAGGCATTCCGAATTTGGAAGATCAAATCACATCTGATGGGAAAAAATCTGGCTGTATGTGCATCTAGGATGTAAGGAAGCCAACATGGATGTGAAGTTAAAATTGTCCATTGCAAATAATAAAATGAAGGCCCCAGGTAGCCTTGGCAAGGGCAGATTTGGTACAAAATCCTTATTGGAATGGGCTTAAGCAGTAACGGGAATACGGATCTAGCTGTTGTGTTTAGTGGAATTTTATCAGTCTTTTTGTTGTGTATGATATATAGATGGTCAAAATAAGGAACTTCTACATTTTCGGTTTTTGTTTTATTTTAATTGAGATTTGAATTAAAAATAAGAAACTTTTATTTTCAAAATTGGAGACTGTGTTTAAAAAGTATAGAGTAGGGCTAGAAAAAAACATAAAACTCTCCTGATGTGGAGAGGGCTAATCATGACTCTAATAATAATAAAACACTTTTCTGATAATTTTTTGTGTGTTTCATTATTTATATATGTATGGGAAGTTGTACCCTAGCCACATGCCAATTCACCTGGTGAACTTGCTCTTCAACGTGGCACAAATATTTCCTTCTATCTTTAGCCTTCCGGGGTTTCTCACATGGACTATTGGCTCTTCCTACTTGAACCTGCTGGTAGTACCCTGTAGGAGACATGCTACTCCATGACAACAGGCACCACGCTGTAGGGGAATTACCACACCTGTCAATCACTATCTCTAGAATGTGGCCTTTCATGAGCCCTGAGATTTCATACTGTTTCTCTGAGCTGTAACAATATTTATATTGAAAAAGTAAACATGTTCTTCTATCTTTAATATTTTATATCTTAAAATTTGAATATCCCATTTTTATTATACTACTTAGCTGCTAAGTTATCTTATAAAAACAAGTTTTAATTATCTGCAAACACCTTCAAATCTAATCCTTACCGGTGAAGACTGATGTCTGGTTAACATCTGCTAGGACATTTATTTCCATAAAGTATTTATAGCGCCTTTTTGTTATTGATTGGTATGATAAATGTGTAACTCTTACACAAAGATAAAATTTTTAGATTTTCGTATTTAAAATACTGGTTATCAAAAGAAAAACCCAGATGTTATTTGTTTATGTTTCTGCTTGAGGTACTGAATCTATTTCAAGTCATATTTCTCAGTATTGATATACTTCATTTTGCTGAAATAATAACACACTATCTTTAGCTACTTTTATTCTCAGTATGTCTCCTTGTCACTCACCATTTTCGCCTCATCTCACTTCTCATCTTTATTTCTTTTTCTTTGGTCTTCTTTTACTTTAGGGATTCTTTCAATTTAGAAGTGTTCTTGTTTTCTGATAATTACTATTCTTCTTGGATGTACACAGATATCCTTTTCTGTTTCATTTGTGAATTTATCTCAGAGGCATTTTGTGTGTGCCTTTTACTCATAGCTTCTCAGAAGTCCCTTTCGAGGTTACCGATTTAACATTTCATGTACTATAATGTTTGCATGGCATGGTGGCAGCTGACTTTTGCCTTTACATGGATGGAAATGTTCACTCAACATGGATTGGTAGAATTTTTTTTTTCCTTAAACATTACATTGCCTTGTAAACAAACAAAAGCAAACCCAAGACTCAAAAAAGACATTAGTATTGGTGCCCCTGGAAATAGCTGCCTTCTCACTCAAGTAGCTTTTGTCATCCAATTTTATGTGTTGTTGAACACACATGGTGCAGTCTGAGCACTCACTCACTAGTCTAGAAAACATTGCTGTTACCAGTTACCAGAAAAATCAATTCAGATTGCTCTTCACATGCCACAGATGAGCCTTCTGAAAGCCATTTGAATTCATTATAAATTATAGTTATATTAGTATGACTTTAATTCATTTGTAATCTGAACTTTATGTGCAATGCATTTTTTCTCATGTCTAATCATTTTTGAATGCTAAATCATTTGCAAACAAATGGCTTGTCCTTGAGAAAGAATTTAAGGCTGAAAGTACATTAAGTGCCATCTGGGTATCTGTGTCAATGGTTTTGTCACTACGTGTGTGTGTGTGTGTGTGTGCGCATATCACCTACTTTATCACATTTATTTGATAAAATTGATATGCAATCTCTAAATCATTGTGTCTCCAACTTTTGTTATCCCACAAATACAAAGTTTTGTCCTAAAATTGGTGGTACCCTTTGTAAAACTGGAAGCTCCCATTTGTGCAAAGGAAGGAAAAATAAAACAAACAAATTCAATAAAAAAATTAAAGGTCAGATTTCTTTTATAGCTGCTGAGTTCCTTTCTTTCATTTCCATCATCCTCATATTCCCAAATCTCAACAAAGTTAAGAAATTAAAACACACATCATGAGATCATATGTTCACCTTGTTCAGGAACTGAAGGATTACATAGACAAGACTATACCTTAATAAGTAGAGGGAGAAATATGAAGATATAACTAGAATATGAAAATCTATTATAATGCAGTTCTATTCTAAAGTGTTTCCTAGGCAGGCTAAGAGTATGTTGCCAGGAAATTTTAAGAGACCCACTCCATTATATAGAAGAGGATGTGTGTAGATCTCTTAATTCTGAAATGTTTAGAACTGAGTACAACAGGTCTTCGAATAACGACGTTTCATTCAATGTCATTTCATTATAATGTTGATGAGAAAAAACAAATTGATTCCAATTGGGGTTCACTGTCTGTGCAGAGCTTATGTATTCTCCCCATGTCTGCATGGATATTCTCTGGATGCTCCAGTTTCCTCTCACTTCCCAAGGCTGTGCATGTGAGGTTGATTGACGTGTCTATGTGGTCCCAGTCTGAGTAACTGTGGGTATGTGTGAGTGCACCTGCAATGCGACGGCGTCCTGTCCAGGGCTGGTTCCCACATTGCGTCCTGAGCTGACAGGACAGGCTGTGGTCCACTGCAAACCTAAACTGAAATAAGTAGGTAAATAATGATTTTACTAGCTTTTATTAATCTGAAATGTATGAATAGCTGAAATTTATTTCAGCATTTAATATTAGAAGTGTTTTGATCTTTATTTACAAGTTTGTTGACGTTTTAGTTACCAAAAGCCAAAGAAGCTTAACTCTTTTGATGTCAACCTATGGTAAAATCGGTTTCGCTTACTGTATTTTTGTACCAATTAACCATCCCCAATTTATCTCCCCGTATGCGTGTATCAAAACATCACTTGACCATAAATCTATATACCTATGACCAGTTTTCAAGCACCTGTCGATGATGTTAAATGAAGACTTATTGTAGTCCTTTTGGCATAACAAAGATGTGTGTGTTTTGTTCAAGATTGGAAAACTTCTTTCTGTAAAGAACTAGACAGTAAATATTATAGGCTTTGCTGGCCATATGTAGTCTCTGTCTCTCCTTCATCTACTCATTCTTCTTCTCCCCTTCCTTCTCCTTCTTTAAACACTTCCAAAATGCCAAAACAATTTTTAGCTCTCAGCCATATGAAGCAAGCCATTGATTAAATTTGGCTTGTAGGCCCATAATGTGTGAATTCCTTTACATCATCAGAATGCCACATATATATGAAATGTTATCTATGAGAAATTAATGGTGCTCCCAGCCGAGAGAAATTAGCCTAAGTTTGGGCTTTGGAATTCAGGGGAATGCCATGCACAAAAATGCTCTGCTTTTAAAACTAGTTACTAACAGTCCATTTCTGATATCAGAAATACATGAAAACTACCAATTGAACGGACATTATTCACTACTTTAGTGCTGCTACTCATGTGTGGTGGAAAAAGAATCCAGAAAGTTTTCCTTTCCGTTTGAACATTCATACAATAAAAATTTCCAAATCTTTTTTTGAACAAATTTTTATCTGATAGCTCTCTTGTGTACTTTATAAGTACCTTTTGCTGCTTATTCTCAGTAACTGTATTGAAACAATCTGTTTTCCTTTATCAATCAAAATAAAATAAGAAATTTAGCTTAATACTAATATTAAGCTGAAGTGCAAGATATATGAAAAAGAGAGAAAAGAAGCAGGATAAACTGACCTTTTGATAACTGCAGAGGACAGCAGATCAAAGACTGGATTTTAACGTCTTACATTTTCAGAATCTATCACAGTAAGTCCACTGGGTCCAGAAATAGGTTTTAATCCTAGATGAAATGACTCACAATGCTGTCATGACATTGAGTTTGATGGAAAAAGTGAAGTTAATGCTTTTCTCAATATTTTTTTAAAATCAATGATTGATTTAACTATAAAATGGACTGATTCTGAAGAACTCATTCTGACACTGGAGGTGAAAATGCTTTTACTCTAATCATTAAAATCAATTTCTCTAGATATCTGACTTTATTCTGCTTTATAACATAAAGAATGAAACTATATTTATTAATGAAGTGTAATCTAGCAAAGTGGCATAAGCATAATTATCAGTCACTTACTAAAATTGTGTGTTTTTTTCCATTGCATGAAAACCCTGCCTTGTTTTAATTTGTATCGACTTTTTAAAAGCAATTTTAGGTGTGTAGAAAGAAGTGAATAAGCATTCACACGTCATCCTCAGCCTCTACCCCAATTTCCCCGATTTTTAACATCTTGCAATAGTGTGGTACATTTGTTATAGTTGATGAGTCAATATTGGTACATTATTATTGACTAAAGTATGTAGTTTATATTAGAGTTTACTCCTTGTCTTATGAATTCTATAGGTTTTGTCAAATGTGTAATGACAAATAATCCTCACTACAGGGTCACACAGAATAAGGGATTCACTCTCCTAAAATTCTTCCTTGTTCCATCCGTTCATCGCTTCCTCTACTAATTTATCTAGAAGATAAATTAGTAGATTGACATGATGGTTATAGGAGTTTAAAGCACAGATAGAAAACTAGATTGTCCTACCTACCCAGACTGTGCTTCTCACTCTCAGTGTGCCCTTTCTTAACCTTTGGAAATGCTTTTATTCATATATAAAATAGGCTATAACTTCATATAGTTGTATTACAAAAAGTTAATGCACAGAAAAAGACTTGTGCTAGGTATATGGTTTCTTCTCAGTTAAATGGAAGCCATTGAGTGTGTTTGTCAATAGAACTCGTCATACTTTATCTCACATATCTTTACGTCATTGTTGGCACATGACATGTTTAGACTGCACAAATCTCCTCCAAATCCCTAATAGCCACTGATCTCTTTAATGTCTCCATAGTTTCGCTTTCTCCAGAAGGTCATGTAGTTGAATCATACAGTATGTAGACTTTTCAGACTGGCTTCTTTCACTTGGCAATATGCATTTAAAGGTTCCTGTGTGTCTTCTGTAGCTTGACAGAATAATATTCCATTGCCTGGATATACCACAGTTTATTTTTCCATTCACTTCCTGAAGGACATTTCGATTTTAGTGACCATGAATAAGGCTCCTGTAACATTCATGGGAAGAAGGTTTTTGTGTGCATGTAAGTTTTCAAATCCTTTAAGTAAATACCAGGGAATGTAATTGCTGGGTTGTGTGGTAGGAGTATGTTTAGTTTATAAGAAACTGCCAAACTGACTCCCAAAGTAGCTGTACGATTCTGCATTCTCAGCAGCAATGAGTAAAAGTTCCTGTTTCTCCTCACATTTGCCAGCTTTTGGTATTATCAGACTTTTAGATATTGGTCATTTTAATAGTCATGTAATAATATCTCACTGTTGCTGTGACTTACAGTTACCTAATGATACATGACTAGTAACTTCAATATCCCTATTTGACAGCTGTATTTAGACCTTTGGCCTATTTTTTAAATGAGTTGTTTTCTTTCTTATTTTCGAGTTCTTTGTATACTTTAAATACCACTAATTTAACTGATATGCTTTGAAAATGTTTGTATCTGTTTTGAAAAGATTTTCTCCCAACCTGTGGCTATTCTTTTCATTGTAAGCACAGTTTGAATAACAAAAGTCTTTAATTTTAATGATGCTCAATTTCTCAATTTTTTCTTTGTCTAGCCCAATAAATCAGAAAGCTTTTTATCATTTCACATGACTTAATATTCAGGCAAGGTCTATATAGGCCCCTTTCAAACAGTCATAAAGTTTAGAAGCTCTGACCTCACAAACAATAACAACGACAACATAGAAACAAAAATGACAGCTTTTGATGTTGTCTCAGTAATTTCTCAATTCAAGAACAGATTACTGAGCTTTATAAGCAATACGTATAGATATCAATTTCACAATAAAATACCTTATGATATTTATCAAATCACCTTAGTTTTGGTCACTTATTACTATTAGACTAAAATGTAATTTGTCAGACATGAGAAGTCTTTTTGTAGTATTTTTTAGAGAACCAAGTATTTGTTTTAGCCTTTCCAGTTCTTCCCTTGCTGTTTCTCCAGTATAGTCATTCCAATTGTCTCTATAGATGTATTAATACCAGGTACATAGTAAACACAATTATCTCCCACGTGTACCCCAACCCCCTTCCCTGTTCATGCAGTCAACATAAAGGAAGCAGGTCAAAAGGAAGCAGGTCATGTACCCTGTGATGTGCTGGGTTGTAAGGAAAGGTACACAATTAATTTACCATGTCTGAGTTTTCTTCTTCTCTGTATTTGTTCCATTTAATGCATGTATGTTTTTTATTCCTCAGGCCTCTCCAGTCCTAACACACTCAGGGACACTTGATACAGCTATAAGGCTGTGTCTTTATCAGGTACCTTTGGGTGACCCCCTGCCAGGGGTGGGAAATAGAGGAAGTGAATGTCTGTATCCTCATTATGTATCACACAGAGCAGAAACATAAAGAAGCCTGTGCCATGAATGGGTCTCTTCTTTCTCCAAAAACCACCTACCCCTTCAACTCCCACTGCTTAAAGGAAAATCTTGTATTAGTCTCCCCATTTTCTCCTCAAACTTGCTTTAGCAAAGCAGTTCCTAAACCTCTGTTAATGTATGTCCCCACCCCTAACTCAACACAGAGTCTTATGTCACATCACAGAAAAGAAGTTCAAAACAAAACAAAACAAAGCCACAGCCTTAGAAGAAAAATAGGTAAGTTTTACAAAAGTTGTGTACTGTATCTCTGCTTTGAATTTTGTCATTGGCCAAGGATAGTAAAACTCCTGGAAAACTATAAAACAGGAACTTACTTAATATGTTGTACCCAAGATTTTTCAAACATTTTTGGAAGGATACGTATTAACATCTTGCAGAGGTAATGTTACATGAAAAACTTAGCATAAGACCAATCAGGTATTCTATGCAATAATGCAGATATATGAAAAAATAATATAATGAAATAAATGACTTTTCAAAAGGTATTGATCCTAGATCCACATTCTTTTTTTGGTTCAGGTGAGGCAATTAGAATGTGAAAAAAAGAAGCATAGAACAACTGTCTAATGAGAGGGACGAATGCTCCTGGGTGGAAAGTTATTAGAAGGTAAATTAGTAGATTGAACTTTTTGCTGTCTATGTAGGTTTTTTTTTTTTGCTAGTACCAATAGAAACAAATTCATTTTATGGTTTGTGTCACTGGAAATGTATAACTTAGTGGTAGCTATATAGCAAACTTCCAATATGTAATAATAAGAGATTAGATGTAGATTTAATATCATTATTTAATTTATTTGCTTGAATACCAGTGAGGAATTTCCACTTAAGCTCTCGTTTTCAAGATGAGTGTTTAATTGAATTCCAGAATTCATTTTGAAATAGAACTTTGTGTAGAATATGAATTTCTTTGCAAGAAAAGTCATTTGTACACTTGGGTTTGAGAGCAGTTTAATGTCAATATAACTTCTTTCCAGGCTTTCATTTCCTACTTTTTGATATGGGAATAATCTCATGGCGTGATTGTGAAAGTCTTAAAAGATAATGTTTGGGGGGAGGGGAAGGGATAGCATTAGGAGATATACCTAATGTTAAATGATGAGTTAATGGATGCAGCACACCAACGTGGCACATGTATACATATGTAACAAAGCTCCACGTTGTGCACATGTACCCTAAAACTTAAAGTATAATAAAAAAAAAAAGATAATGTTTGCAAAGATACTCTGTGCACTCAAAGCGTGCTCTATGAACTTCATTGCCGTTCACATTTTGGGTTTATGAGGCTTCCATTTGCTGGCAATTCAAATGTGACTCTGAGTTAGATGCCGTGGTGTGGGAGATGATGTTTATTGGAGTTTAAAGCACAGATAGACAACTAGATTGTCCTGCCCACCCAGACTGTGCTTCTCACTCTCACCGTGCCCTTTCTTAACCTTTGGAAACACTTTTATTTACATATAAAATAATTTCATATACTATTTTATACTATATACTTCATATAGTTGTATTGTGAAAAGTTAATGCACAGAAAAAGACTTTTGCTAGGTATACGGTTTCTTCTCAATTAAATGGAAGCTATTGCCTGTATTTGTCAATAGAATTCATCATACTTTATCTCACATATTCAGTGCTTTACATCATTATTGACACATGGTATGTTTAGACTGTGCAAGGGTTAATTACGCCAAATTTATCTATCTACAGTAAATATAGCCCAAGGTACCTTGTTTAGCTGAGCCAAAGTTTGCATTTATTAAAAATGTAAATTTTATCTTGAAATGATGCCTGATCTCACAGAACTATGGGTTCCAATCTCTAAATCACTGTGATCAGTAGTAAAACTATGTACTCTGTGTCTGTCCTACTAGCTATATTGCCGGGATCTGGAGCATGACTTTTGGGTCTTTCTGTAATGCCTTACCTCTCATCAAAATTCACAAAATTCACAAGACCTGCTCTCTGGATTGTGAGACTTTTGCATTACAAAGAAAAAGGTGCTGTCCTAATGGCATTCCAAAGCCATTTGAAATGAGTTGCTTTCGTTTCCAGGGAGTCATTTTTATGTTGGTTATCATTACTTTACCATTACCTTTTACTTTGGAAATGTTAAAATCCATTGCCATGCTCCTTGGAATATAAAGATCATATAGGGTCATTGAGATGAGTCTGAAAGTATGAGTCACTGGAGACCTTCTAGTGGGATAATGTTGTTAATATTGCTGGTATTCTATTCTTCACGTTTCCTCCAGTAAAATGTAAAGTGACCAAAATATAAGCGTCACGCAGGCAAAGATTCTTTTATTTGTTCAACGAACACTGCCTTCACATAGTTGTCAGTTAATATTCACTACTAGAATGCATGTTGAATGGCAGCTCTTTTATTTGCCATTAGCGTTGGTCCACTTTATAGCAGTTGGACAAAAAAATTGGACAAAGTGTGTTGATCTTTTATGAAAAAATAGATATCTCTTTCTTTCTTTCATTGTTGCCTTTTCTGTGGGCAAGTTGATAGACACTGTAGTCCTGATGTTATTTTAGGGCATACAGTTGAAGTTACTAGATCCTTTAGAGTTTATTTAATTATAATATGAAGCTTTGAGTTTCTGTTTCGTTATTAAATAATTTATTTTATGATAATGTTGCTTAACTTAGTGTGCAAGGCCTACAAATAAACCTAATAAATATCTTACAAACTACCTTAAAATAAATCTAACATTTTTTACTGAAATATTTTTAAACATGTTGAAGTTGGAATGCCAGGTAATTGTATACACACACACACAAACACACACACACACACACACATTAGGTTTTCATTTGGTTTCTTTGTTCCTATTATTGAAATTCCTATGCTAATAACCATATCAATTTATGAAACTCATTTTGAGAAAAAAAGGCCTAAAATATAACTCATTTTTAAAATGATTTTCTCTTAATTTATAATGTCATACTTTAATAAAATATGGTAGGGCAATTTTGTATAAATATTTATGCTAAGTTTTCTACATAAGTTACTGCATATAGTCTAGTTTTTAATAGAAGGGTTTTTTTTTGCTTCAGTATCCACTTTAAAGTCAATGACATTTAGTGTTTTCTACTTTACAGTTCTAAGTTACTTTTGCTTAAAAAGTCATCTGACTTTTAAGTTAATGTCCAACTTGATTGTTATCTCTCTGTATCTTATCGATGTGTTCTTGAAAGTAGTTAGATTTTGAAAGACATTACTAAGAGGGCTTTTTTCATCTTTGGAGAGTAACTTGGCGTAAATGGTTGTCTTTCGTCTTTGTCCTCCCCTCTACCCACAACTCCCCATCCCAGATCATTAGCTGAACTTGTGTGCTGAGGTTAATGTTCTGTTTCACCTTTCTTGTCAAATTGCTAGAGACAACTCTCTTCAGTTATATACTGTACACACAGAATCTCATCTTTTTAATCTCTCTCTTTTAAACAAATGTGTTCACCCTCAGATTTGCTGTCATTTAGAACAGGACTTCCTATTAGAAATATAATAATTTTCATTCATGTGGAATCTTCAATACAAAAAAAACCAGAAAAACACATATCAATGGTTTGCTTGTGTCATGCTGATAGTTGGGGGACAGCTGATATTAGAAAAAGTGACACTATATTTCTCAACACAAACCTTGTTTCATCTTAGAATTTGGTGTTGAACCAATTTTGTACCTCATTGCTATAAACCTTAATGAGTTGTTAATATGTGATTAACTGCCTTGGCCAAACTCAAAATCTTATTCACACATACAATACACACAGAGAACTTATTTTTATTTGTTCAGTCACTCCTTTAGTCCTTCATTTATTTCACAAACATTCATTGACACTTACGTGGCAGCACTCTTATAAGAATAGAATATACCCTGTTAAATCAGACATGATACTTGCTTTTGTGGAGCTTATGCTTTAATGGAGAAACAGAAAGTCAAGCAAAAACTCAAACTATATAACTTTAAATTGGATATGTGCTAATGAAGGAAAATGTGGCACTGTAAGAAAAAATAATAGGGAGTTAAAGGATAAATAGGAGTTTGGTGGATGAAATTTATGAAGGGCTGAAGATGTCAAACAAAAGAAACTGAGGCAGGAGGGTGCAGCTTTGGAGTCAAGAATGAAGTTCTAGGAGATAGCAAGGAAATGGTAGGAGAGGAGGTCAAAGTAGGTAGGATTTTATATATTATCAATGGGAAAATATTGAACAACCCTAAGCAGAAACGCCATGATATATGTTCATCTTCGTTACAAATTCTTCTATCTTTAGTAGACCTGTTTTCGGCAAAATTTCATGAGAGAATAGTAACAAAGAGAAAAAAAGTGGTGTTCTCAGATTATCTCTAACTCACCTGATGACTTGAAGTTAAATGACCTCAACATTTTGTGAGGCTTTTCCTTCTTATAAAGTAAGGAGTTTAGATGAGGTGAGGTGTCCAATTTCATTTAGCTTCAATTTCCTGTAATTTGACAGCTGTCAAGTCATGCTTTGATTTGTTCTGTTTGTGAGCCAGAGTAACTTTAAGGCAGTATATTAAATAGGAGAACTATTTCTTTACTTTTAAACTTCAAAATTATGATGACGTAAGTATTTTAAAGAGCATTTAGAAAGTAGACAAATGAAAAATTTTTAACATTTTGGAATGCTTCTTTTATTTCTTTTTGAAACCTAGGTTTTTGGTGGTAGTGGTGATATTTATTTTTGCCAAATGAACCATTCCATGTAATTTTGTAGCATTTTGGGTTGATGACCACCGTAAGTCTAGTATTCCTATATGTGTTAAAATTTATCTTTACAATTAATATATTTTCACTGAATTATTTAATTAAAAATTAAACTACGATTTCTAATACATGTTCAGTGAGATATTATTAGGCATTACCTGAAAGGGATTTCTGGAGATAGAAAGAATTTCTGGTTAAAAGGAGTTGAGCAGGTTTTCCTAGAGCGATTCTCTCGGTCTCTAGGATGGAGCTACAGCATAAAATATCCTCCAAATTTACTTCACAAATTAGCCCTTAGATTTCATGAATTACTTATAATTTTTTTTGTAGACCACAGTTTCTTTGCTCTTCAGTATTACACTTGCTTATGTGAGTTTCTAAAACTAAGTTTAACTTTGGAAATTCTTAATTTTATGTTTATATTTTGAATTGTGTTTAAAATTAAGTTTAGTAAAAAGCTAGGTTTTTATTTCTACCTACAAATTCAGTGTCCCGTCAATAGAAAAAAAATTCTCAATAATATTTTGAAGTTACTTTAGTCTTTGTCTTTAAAGAATAAAAATTTACCAGGCAGAAATGCCCCAGAAGCTACCTATGGAGGAAATATAAATATTATTATTACCTACTAATATTAATATACAAAATAGTCAATTATGTGTATAGAAGTTAAATGTATATAAAAGTTAAATATTTATAAATGATACAGGACTCACGTGTTTGTATGCTCTGACTGCTGTGCAGTCGCAGTCTGATAAATTGATAAACAGAGTTTGCAGTAAAGAAGGAGTTTAATGATTGCAGGACAGCTGAGTGAGGAGATGCGAGCACCCTCAAATCTGTCTTTCCAGAGAGTACTTGTTTGGGGTGAAGGGATTGTAGAGGGCCACGGGCTGGATAAATGGGGTCACTGACTGGTTTGGGTTAGGGGGTTTAAATCACCAGGATGTGGAAACTTCGCCCTTTAGTGAGTCAGCTTCTCCTGGAGCCCTTCGGAGGAGCTGATGTCAGTAGTTTCACTGGTATGTAAGATCTGAAAGAATACCTCAGAGAGAAAACTTAACATTTCACAATGCTCAAGTTGTTATCTATGAGTAGTTAAGTTTAACTATAATCTTGTGACAGGATATAAATGATTGTGGGGCTGTACCTAATAAACAATTATGAGGAAGCAGGACAGATAGCAAGTTAACTTAATGTTTAAGGCTGGATGTGTTGGAAGCTTATTTTTATTTCATCCCCTCCCTCCTTTCCCAAATAATTTTATAAAGATTATAGGGGTGGTTTATATATATATGCATAAATAACTTCTAATATTTTATCAGTTAATAAAAGCTCACATTTTCTAGACATTTTTGTTGATTAAGCTAATAAGATGGCTTTTACCAATGGATCTTGAAATGTGGTATGCTAAATGAATTTCTGTTTTCAAAAAGAATTGTGCATGATCAATAATTCACTAAAACAGTAGGCAAGTAAACTATATCACTAAGACAGTAAGCAAGTAAACTATATTTTTAAATTTACTAGTGGTGCAATCTTGTGCAAGTCACCTGACACTTCATGCCTTAATTTCTAAAAGAAAAAAGAGAACTTCCTAAATTACAGAGTTGGGTTCAAATATGAATGAGAAATATAAATATGAAGGTGTTGGAAATATTAGAAATAGGAATAAGAAGGTATCTGCTATAGTGTTAGTGACTGACATGTACTTAACTATCATTGACAAAATTATTATTCTTTTCTTTTTTGAAATAATGGAGACATAGTAGAGAAGATTTTGTTAATTTGAGGTGTTTTAACTCTTTATTCAGTAAGTTCTTTGTAAAAATTTATAGGAAGAACTGAAGGGATATAAAGGGTTCATAATAAACACAGGAGATGATTTCTGATCCTTAAATCCAGAAACTGGGCCCTAGTCTATTGTACTTTCTTATTTCTAGCAAACTACCTAGAAAAAGTTGGAGAATGGCACTATTTTTTTTATTGATCTCAGCTTCAAAAATTTCAAAATGTAGTTTTTCAGTAGTAGTAGTAATTCAAGCTAGAACATATATTGAACATTACACTAAGTGATTTACTTTTATATAAGTTATTTCATTTAACCTTAAGAATACTTCGTGGATATATTTATATTTATTTTTACAGATTAATAGATTGTTATTAGCAGAGGTTGGGTAACTTGCCGAACTCTGATGCATTGCTAAGGAGTGATTGAACTATAATTGAGCCAGGTTTCTTCTAAATACTATGCTCCACTGTAAATATATGAGATTACAGGTTAAAGTTTGAGAATTACTTCTAAGTAATAAATAGCTCACTCAATTTTAATATCGATTCTGGTAAAATTCTTTATAAAGGGTTTAGCATTCTTTATAATGTTTGGGGTTGGGTCAGGGAGAAGATAATGAAAAGAGAACAGAGCAGATAAGAAACATTTTGCACATCTGACTTCCAAACTGATCCTCTAAGTAGATTTTTTTATGCTATCTCATCAAATTGAAACTTTTTGATGGATATAGAAACAAAAAATATTGTATTAAAAATATTGAGAAAGATTGAGGAGAAAGAAAATTTTTTTCAAGAGAATCAAACTATATTATTTTAGGTATATTTCTGTGTGAATCTTGAAAGTAGGGAAAGAAATATGTCAGCAAAAATACTAGAAGTAATTTATTATTTGATTGTCACAAAAACATTGATTGAACTAGCAATCACTAATCAAGGATGCTCTTGCTCTGACTTATATTCCTTTCCCAAATATTCCAAACCATGACCTTGTATTAATAAAAGAAGACATTCAAGTAGTATATTGATAGTTTACAAGCACTTAGAATGTATATTTTGAAATTTTGTGGTGATCTGATGAGTGACTTTGAGTCTCAAAATTAGAGAAGTTTCTATTAATTCTGGATTAAATAAAATGTGAGGGAGTTAATCTTGAAACAAAAGGAAAAGAACTCATCCATACAAGGAAAGGACTTTGTGATTAACACCTGACTTTTCATCAGAAACAATGATAGTCAGAACACAATGGGATAGCACATCCAAAGTGCTGAAAGAAAGAATAAGTGTCTTGTTCTGTTTATGTTACCAAAGTTGTAATGTGCGTAGGATTTATATTTAAAGGGGAAAAACTTTAAGAGGAATTAGACATAGTCAATTGAAAGAATATGACCGATAATGTGTTCTAGATCTGGCTTGGTTAGATATAACGTGTTTAACTTTGGATAATTCAGGAATCCTTTGCAAATCTTTGTTTCTTTGCCTCCAATATAACTGGGCTGGAGTCAACACTAAAAAGCTTGAACTCTCAATATTGTGTATATCTGTTATTTCAAGTTATCTTTGCCTCCAATATAACTGGGCTGGAGTCAACACTAAAAGCTTGGACTCCAAATATAGTGTATATCTGTTATTTCAAGTTAGTATATTTTATGTTTCCTTCTTGATGGAAGCTTGTCTTATTTTGTTCTCTACAGTCTGTATTTTTTTCTTTTCATAGTTCTGCAGCAATTGTTTTCCAAATATAAAAATAATTCTTTTGTGCTGTGTGAAAATATGCATCCTTTTATTGAAGCTGCCAGACAGATGTGTTATTTCAAGTGGGAGACTATGATTTTTCTCTATAGATGATGGGTAGGGTTTTGTTGTTGTTGTTGCCATTTGTTTGTTTGTCTAACTTTACTAGTAGGTAGATTATTTGAATGACTGATCTGATTAACCATCATTCCTTCTAAATCTGTCTCCTTTCCTTCAGGTCTCTCATCTGAACACATTAGAAATTCTCAATACAGTTGGTATTGTGCCCAGCTAACTCCATCTGATTTTTGTTTTTAAAAATGGCAAGTTGATGTAACATTTCATCATACTATATAAAATAGAAAAATCAGAACAAAATGTAATTGACAGTTTTCTGAGTTTCTTTTAGTCTTAAGTTTTGAAATTGTTTTTGTCTATTTTTATTTAGGGTCTCACTCTGTCACCCAGGGTGGAGTGCAGTGGTGCAATTATGGCTCACTGTACTCTTGATCTCCTGGGCTCAAGCAGTCCTCTCAACTCAGCCCCCAAGTAGCTAGAACTACAGGTGTGTGCCACCACACCCAGCTTTATTTTTTATTAAAGAAAAACAATTGTAGACCTTAGCTTTCATTATGTTGCTCTGGCTGGTCTTGAACTTCCAACCTCAAGTGATCCTCCCACCTTTGCCTCCCAAAGTGCTGGGATTAAAAGTGTGAAGCAACTCACGAAACTGTTTTTTTAAATTATCATTATAATACTTGATAAAATAAAATAAAATAAACATCTGAAAATGATGCTGACATAGTTGGGTGCTGGCTTTAAAAAGTCCATTATGTCCGTTTTCTAAGGTGGCACTTAAACACATGCACACACGCACAGACTGGGTGGCTTAAACAACAGATATTTATTTTCTCACAGTTCTAGAGGCTGTAAATCCAAGGTCAAAGTGCTCCTCTGAGGACCATGATGGAAGGATCTGTTTTAGGCCTCTCTTCTTGGCTTGTAGGTGTCTGCCTTCATGCAGTTGTACTTCTGTGCATGCATGTAGCTGATTTTTACCCCTTTCCAAATTTTATTTTATATGGACTTCATTTTTGTTGGATTGGAACCCACCCTGAGGGCCTCATTTTAACTGAATTCTTCTTTAAAACATCCAAATATGGTTACTTTCAGAAATACTAGGCTTTAGAATTTCACCATATGAATTTAGAGAGAGGGGAGCACAGTTCAGCCCATAACTAACACACGGTAAGTAACTATTGACCAAGTTACTCATGTTACTCAAGAGAGATAATTCACTTTGTTAATACAAAGCAATTATTTTCCTCAGTAGGTGTAAGAGTGTGTCACACAGAAGTAGCATTTTAACATATAAGATGCGTAGCTGAGCTCTAAATATAGGAGACAGTATGATAATTTTTACATTTCAAATTCTCTGCCTGCATTAGAATATTTTTGTAGAATATGTAAAACAATCTAATGAATTGATTGGAATGTGTGGGAACAAGAAATATGGTTGTGGTTTTTACATAAAGCTTTTATATAGTTCCTTTAAAAATATAATTCTCATTTACCGATTTCCCTAAGGTAATGGGTATATTTTGTTTAATTATTTTTGATCCCTTGATTTTTCTGACTATGGTTCACAAAAAAACCATAAGATAAAGTACCATCCTGTACCTTATTTTCATGCGACAGTTTTCTTCTGCTAAATTAATATTTTGTATATTTTTATTTTGTATATATTTGGTATAATTCTGTTAATATTTTATATATTTTGCATATTTGTATATGAGATGCAGATGCCTTAGACAACATGAAAATATCTTTGAACATCCCTATTTTACCAAGGAAGAAAGATAAGCAAAGAACATGATTTAATAGATTTTAGGATTAACTGGTAAGTTACACGAGTTTCAATTTCCCAGAACGCTAATATATATCCCTGCATCCTTATCATGAAATATACAGAAAACACCATTTTTTTGCCTATTGTTACATTTATTTATATTGTACACATAATCTCAATGTTTATATTTTGCCACCATTTATGCATGAATTTTTCATGACAAATATTCCTAAGTATTCCCATTATAGGTATATGTTTCCCAGAATAGTGGTTTCAGGAAGTCGTACTATTATCCAACTGTCAATTTACTTATTTATTTTATTTATTTTTTCTGTTTATTTTTAAGGCTAAGTGCGAGTGGAAAAGAAAACAAGAAATCTGTAACTGGTTGTGATTAATTAGTTTTGAACACCACTACATTTGGACTAGCCTGCTAATTTATTTTTCATCTATACTTACCTCATCAGCACTCCCTAATTCTTGCTTATCTTAAGCAATTGAAATTTTCACCCAAGCTTTAACCTAGTTAGAAATATATTTTTCTAAAATTCAAACTCCATACTGTTGAGGCCATACCTTTCTGAAATGCAGTAATATTTTCACTACTGTTTAAATCCAAACATTTCTAACTCTGTGTTGCAGATATGGATATGAAGAGGCTACTGCTACAAGTTTATACAGGCTGGGTATTTTGCACTTTAGTGACTGATTACTGTTTCTTTAGGAATGGACATATTTGTCTTGTTCTATAGTTACCATTCATTGAATTGTTAAATGTGCGGTCAATATTGTATATGAGCTATTCAGATATGTGTGACGTGCACGTGCACAGGGATCTTTGTCCTTTGTGATTAGTATAACTGTGCATACCAATCTTTTTGTGAGTCTCTTGGTCATTCAAATTCAGCTACTCATCCTGTACTTTATCTTCATGCAACAGTTTTTTTTCTGCTAAATTAATATTTTGTATATTTTTATTTTGTATATATTTGGCACAATTCTGTTAATATTTTATATATTTTGTATATTTGCATATGAAATGCAGATGCTTTAGACAACAAGAAAATATCTTTGAACATCCCTATTTTACCAAGGAAGAAAGATAAGCAAAGCACAGGATTAGTAGATTTTAGAATTAACTGGTAAGTTACACAAATTTCAATTTCCCAGAACTCTAATATATATCCCTGCATTCTTATCGTGAAATATACAGTAACAAGGAATGAAATTAATGTATTAAAGTATCTTAATCTATCTAATTAAATGGTATTTTGAAAAGGACTTTAATGCTCTTTTGACATTGAAATAAAGTGAGTTTATCTTGAGATTCCATAAGATAATGAAGAGCTGGTAATTACATCTTTACATTTTATTGCTCTTTAAATGGCAGAATCTTCATTATTTCTGCAAGAGGTCACAAACATGTTCATCTTAACTTGACTATTATACAAATAAGGCTTTATTAATACATCTATAGAAGTAGCCAAATCACTTTGCCTAAATAACTTTTTTTTAAAGAGACATATGCAAAAATACATGAATGTATCATGAATTAATTTGTGCATGGTTTCCCTATAAAATAGTCACAGTAGCAACCACAATTATGGTAAATTAAAAGTTGTAAAACTAAATGTTTTTAGATCAACAGTTTTCTCTTTAATGCTGTATTCAGTTTAATGCTGGCCTATTTTTCTGGGCTTCCATACAGACTTTATAATTAGTTGGATACAGTGGTTGTATGATTAATAAAATATAGACTGGTGCTGCCATGTTTGCATTTGAATCCTGCCTCAGCCCCCCAATATGGCATGAATGACGTCAAGTCAGAACCTGCGTTTTCTCATACAGAAAAGTAGTCATAGAAACATCAATCTCATAATGTTGTGTGTTGGTTAAATAAGAAAGTTATGTAAAACTGTCAAAGCACAATAGCTACACATAACAGGCATTCAAGTATTAGTGCCTATATTCTGATCTCTGTTGCCCTCACTTTTCTATTCCCCCAAGTGATAACAGAAGCTACATTTAAAATCACTATTCCACTCTACAATTTCTGTTGTGGAAAAATAGAGAAATCTGTGTTTTCTTATGTAGTAACTTTTATCTGTATATCTTCTTGAGTCTCTGGAGTTGTATAATTTTCATATATACAATTAATTTGACCTCCGGTCTCTACAGATAGTTTATCAACACACTGCTACACATAGACCCAGTTCTTTGATTTCCACAGTGTGTGTGTCTGCATGTGTATTTATTAATATGCTTTATTTTCTGGCTGTTGAGTTGATGGGAGAAAAGTGAAGAAATCATAAGTAAAAGTTTTACTCCACGATAAGGTGCTGATTTTTCTTTTAAGGAGTATACCAATATAACTATTTAAACTTGGAACTATTAAGCTATCTTTTTTCTCTTTTTTGTAAGTATCTCAAGCTGAAATGACTGTCAGCAGGATGAGGCACATGCCAGTATATGCTGCCAATTTGAGATAGTTCATATCCCAGGACTTTTTTAGAATTGTCTATATGCCAGTCTTGAGAAAATTTCAGTTACTTGCAGAGTTTTCCTTTGTGCAGAAGTGAACTCAGTTCAGATATTTTGACTTCATTACTAAAAGTGTGTAAGTCAGTTTTCTATAACTGGAGACAACTGACTCAACTTTTAAAATAATCCTAGGTGTCTCTAGGATTACTATATATTAACACAAAAAGGGTTATAACCACATACTACAATAACTACAATAATTAAAATAACATAAAATTACAAACAAATTCATGGCACTCAGATTTAGTAGGTATGTATGGCCCTTACACATTTATTTATCCTAATAATTTGTTCTGATGGCAAAAAGTACCCAAGTAGGAAGAATAATGTTAGAAGGCATGGAGTAATCTTGCATTTTTCATTATAATTTCATATATAATTTCATTTTTCGTATATAATTTTGTTTTTAATGCATAGTTACCATGCACCAAAAACCAACCTTCTTTTTAGCCTCTTTAAATAAACACAGTTAACACAATCAAGATGGCAGAGATTTTCAGGGATCACCTTATCAAGTTGCCCATTTCTAAGAGTATTTGGAAGCAGATATTACTAAAAACAGTAGTTAGGGTGCCATAATTACCTTGAGGTAATATTGACTGTAAGTATCTTCAGTGTCCAGAAGTTTTCCTGAAAAATAACTTCAAATATAAACTTCACGTGATAATTTATTTTTTAAATTTACAATAGTTTATTTTTGTTTCGATGTTTTCGAAAATGGTTGCGATCAAGGTGACACGTGCATACATGATCAGAGAGGCAGCTAATTAGGACGATAGATGCCTGAATCAAGACTTGCTGTTCTGTTTGTGTTTCATATGTTGCAAAAATAATATATTCACAGCAAAGTTTTTGATGGTTTGTCTGTCAACGCTATGGATGTTATTACTGTCCCTCAGGCTTTGCTGATGAGTCTACACGTATCAGGTTGTCTGCTTCCTCTACTTATCTTCCGTCATTGCCGCTCTAATAGGATCGAAGTAATTGTAAATCTCTCCCATTGAGTTATTTTTTCAAGTTTTGAAATTTTTAGTGTATAAATTGTTAAGTTTTGATAACCTACATTTTAGTTTATTTACTTATTTTCATGGTACATATTTAAGGCATACATATATGCCGTGAAATTATTACTACAATCAAGCCAATTAACATATCCATCACCTTTCATAGCTTTATTTTTATGTGATTGGCAAGAGCGCCAAAAAATGTACTTTCAGAAAATTTTCAGTATAGAATACAATATTATTAACTATTGGTATCATACTATACGTTAGATACAACTTACTCATCCTACATGACTGCCAGTTTGTACCCTTTGATCTGCTTTTGTTCGTTTCCTCTTAATCCTTATCCCTGATGACCACCATTCTACTGTTTCTGTATACTTGGCTTGTTTTTAGATAGCACATAGAAGTGAGATCATGAAGCATTTTTCTTTCCATGTCTGGTTTTATTTTACTTAGCATAATGCCATCCAGGTTCATCCATATCATCAAAAATGGCAATTTTAATCTTTTTTTAAGAATGAATACTATATACATAATATTTATATTATTACAGAGTTTATAAGATTATTATATATTATAACTATATATCATAATTTGTTTATCCAATTGTTTTCATAGCTTGGCTATTGTGAACTATACTGAAATAAACATGGGAATACAGATGTATCTTTCATACACTGATTTCAGTTCCTTTGGGTGTATACCCAGCAGGGGGATTGTGGAGTCATACAGTAACTCTATTTTAAATTTTTGAGGAACCCTCATACCCTTTCCCAAAATGGATGTATCAGTTTACATTCCCACCAGCAGTGAACATGGGTTTCCTTTTTCCACACCCTCATCACACTTCTCTCTTTTTATATAATAACCATCCTAACAGTTGTGAAATGATATATTTGTTTTGATGAACATTTTTCTGATTAATGATGTTGAGCACATTTTCATACACTTGTTGCCCTTCGTATGTCTTTTTTAAATAACGTCTATTCAGATACTTTGGCTATTTATCAGACGGATTGTTTTTTGACATTGAGTTGTGTGAGATTTTTATTTCACATGTCAACCCCTATCTGAGATATGGTTTGTAAATATTCTCTCCCATTCTGCAGGCTGTCTTTTCATTTTGTTGAGTGTTTGCTGTGCAGAAGCTTTTTATGCACTGCATTTTGATGCAGTCTCACTTGTTTATTTTTGCTTTTGTTGCCTGAGCTTTTGGTGTGATAGCCAAAAAACCATTGTCAAGGCCCATATCAAGGAGTTGTTTTCTCTGTGTTTTCTTCTGGGAATTTTAAACTTTCAGGTCTTACACGTGGGCCTTTAATCCACCTTGAGTTAGTTTTGTGTACAGTCTAAGATAAGGGTCCAGTTTTATTCTTTTATATGTAGATAACCAGACTCTCACTGTTGCTTCTTCACAGGAACCATTCTTTGCCCCAATTTTGGCCAAGTACCTTCTACACCACCTTCAAGTCTAAGTGCAACAGAAAATGCACGTTTCTCAGGAAAGACATTTATTGTTCACTCATAATTCGGTCTTTAATAGACATATCCAATAGAATATACAGTTCGCAAGATTAAAAACAAGGTTTATATTGCTTCATAAGAAGCAAGCACGTTTTTGAAGCACAGGGTAATTCTTGACAATGAAACCTGCAACTCATTATGATTTTTAAGTTGTGTGAGATGTGGATACCAGGCATTTTCATGATGAGGCTGTGCTTTCTTACATTTTCAGTGATGAAGAAGACATGCCAACAGAGGGTTAGTTCCAGATAAAATGAAATGTTCCAAACAGTATGTGTTGTTTATTTGAATCATCTGTGGGGGAAGGAAAGATAATTTTCCAAAGGACATTCCTCCTAAATTCTGTCTTAAAGTTATTTGTAAGTAGAAGATTGAGTTTATATTACATTACAAGACTATAATGTCTTTATGAAATTCACTGTGCAATCTTTAATCAAACAAGTAAATGCATTATTTATTTCCAAGTTTGAAGCACACATTCTCTTCAGCTGAAATGCCAATTCTGGAGGAAAACATATCCAATTATATATGAAACTGAAGGCCATTTTTACTTTTTATTATTCTTGTAGCATTTAAAGACCAAAAGCCTGTCTTATATCTAGTTGCATGTTTTCAGGAAATATGCTTTTGGAAACTATTCTCATAAATATGAAATTAACCTCAATAAATAATTTATTTTTGAACTCCTATTTCTTGATAATTAAACATCTTTGGCCAAAACATTTTTAATCCTCCTATTTGTTCTTTGAGAAATTTTGACAATAAATTCAAAACTTTTAATGGAGAATATTTAAAAGGTCTTTTTAGAATAAAAAAAAAAATTTACTTTTTTTCTTCACCAAAGTTGTGTATCCCTATATTTCTAATGTTTAGGACATAAACAATTAGGTGTGATTATGACCACTAAATAACTCAGAACAATATACATTTTTAGATTTCAGGCTTTAAAAGTAAAACACTTGTTAGAATTTTATGGTTAAATCATGTTCTTTGTACCATGAAAGAAAAGAAAATCATCGTGTTATATATCAAAATATAATAATGAGGTATCATCTCTCTCAGAGATCTCTGAACAACATCATAAAACCTGAACATGTTTCTTTTCAGTAATATTTGATGAAGGCATCAAAAACTTGGAGCAAAATAAGATTAAAGCAGAATAATAGCTTAAAAATTATGTCTAAATTCTAGTTCTCTTGCTTGTGGCAAAACTTTGGTCAAGTAAGTAACCTCTGATTTCTCATTTTCTTCATCTATAAAGACAGAAAAATTCAATTCATCCTACTTTGCCAAACTCTGTGAGAAAGCTGCATAACTTTGAAATTCTGTGGTAGCATAGAATTTTTAACCATCTAGATTATTAAATATTCATTTAAAAATTAGCTATTTTTTGAAGTACAAATTCTAATAAATTCTATAACTTTGAAAAAATAATTTTTCAAGTTTGGAAAACTTCAAGCTATGTGGCTAAATCAGAGGGAAATACAGCATGTATACACCAATATATATCAAATATTTCTTGTAACATTTTAGAGATTCTTAAGGTTTACAGAAGCTTATTCACAAAGAGGGTTGCTACGAATTCAGAAATATATCCTTCAGCCTCTTCCATTAATTGGAAAACATTATATAATCAGAGTCCCAACTGTCCAAAGTACGTAATAAAATATAGCATCCTGAAATAAGTATTTGTTATTTTTATTGCTTCTGTTGTGAAATCGAAGCTTATTGCAAAGTAAATCAAATAAATTATTCAGTTCTGTGCTTATAAAAGTGAGATTTCAGACCCAATTTTAGATAATTTGCCATCATCATGGAAACGGAAAAGGTTGCTAAGTCAGTTGTTTGTTCTTTCTTTCCCTTCTCTTGGGGGTCCAGTAAATGATTATTGAAAAAGTGCTTATCAAAAAACTATTTTGAGCAACATAATTTAGAAGCAATATTATTAAGACACAAGCATTTTTAAGAGAGTTGTGAAATATGCATAGAAATGATCAATAAAATCAAAATGTGTGAAATAGCACACAATAGTATACTTGATTGTTATGGGGGTGCAAAGTTAAAGTATTCTAAGGTGAGTGTGAAGTTCTGGAAAGTACTTTTTGGCCATTGACGAGGACTTTGTTTCAATGAAGGAAGCAAGGAGGGAGTGTTGAGGCAGGGACACTGGGCATCATGTTGAACAAGTAGTAAAGACCAAAGACAGATTCTGGAAAATGGATGGCCTCTTGAGAGAAAAATTATGTTTGTGCTACCAGCTTGACTTATTACTCTTATATAAGCAACTTCTAAATAAATGAAACCAAATTTGATTATGTTAGGGATTGCCTGGACAGAGACTTGGATTTTGGAGAAATTCAGGGCATAATTTTCTTGAATTCAAATCATGTAGATCATTGATTCTCAAAGACTGGTCTTTGATCCAACAACATCGGTGTTACATTGAGACGTCAATTCTTGGACCCCCAGATCTGTTGAATCAGAAACTCAGGAAATCTCAGCAGTCTCTTTTGCAGCACGTCCCCTGGGTGACTCCATTGCACAGTGGAGTTTGTAAACCACTGCTGTGGACAAACAACCGAAGTCCCTCTAAGGCCGTCTGGCACTAGCTGTGGCAGCCCGTTAAGTGTGGCTCCTGCAGGGCCATCCCTTGTTCACTCTGTCTATTAAAGTTTAGTGGCAGATGGAAAGATAACAAATGATAGGGTACAATTTTGTATCTAAACCATAATCCGCGAAATAATCTATTTTCAGTCTTCTAACTAGAAGGTACTTCACTCGAATTTAAGCTATTCTAAATAACAACATTTTTCTGAATTAAGAAGACATAGAGTCAAAGGACCAGGCAATCAATTACTAATTAGTGGTTAGTTAACAAGAAATAAATAAAACTATTATCAGAATGTCATTTACATAGGCAAAGCATAGCCAGGTAGGTAGATCATATTAGAAGGATTATAAGATGAATAACTACACATCTATTCTGTAACACTAGAAATTATAAAAATGACAAAAATTTAATTATCAAATGAACAAATATTGTAAGATTCCTTCACAGTGGTTTATCTTCATTATTGGAAGAGTGCTTTAGTACAAACTTTCAGGGCTCAGTTTGGCAGAATTTATCAAGAATTTAAAAAATATGGCCATTGACACAATAATACGGTTAAACAATCATCTTAAGGGAATAGAAATCTAAGCCAAGAACTAAAGAACCAGGAACTGAAAAGGCAAAAGGGACTAAGTGATGGAAAGAGCAACAGGGAGAGATGTGAGACCTTGCACCAAAGATAAAACTTAAAACTGCAACAACGAAAAGTATAGCTAGACTCTGTTACCTGAATATGAACATAAAGGAAAAGTAACAGTCAAAATTTTGTCTGGAATAATAGAAATTTTGTAAAAACAGGAAAGTAAGGAAAGGAAACTGATTGTATAGAATGTGAAGTGTGATTGTGGATTACTCTCTGATACAGAGAGTTCATCAAGCACTGACAAATAATTGTGTGTGTGTGGATAGACTTAAATTCCCACAAATCAGCACCATTTATTTTATGGCCACATGATGCCATAATATATAGACATAAAACCATGAAATCATAAAGCAAGAAATGAAATTATACATGGAATTGTCAACTTTGTCAAAATAAACACATGCCCAGAAAAAATGAAAAGTTAATTCAGCAAAACAATGCATAAGGCTGATTATCTCACACTGGCAGATTCATTGGTAATTACATAATAATAAATATTATTAGTATCATTATTGATTTGCAGCATAGTGTTGAACAGAGCACTCTCTAGAGCCTGACTAACCCACATGAACCTTGATCCGGTCACTTTGTGTGAACTCAAGTAATTTAGCCTCTCAGAACCTCAGTTTTTCCATCTCTAAAATAGTGATAAGGTAATGCCTATCTTTAATCAGGGCTAAATGGATAAGTTATTTATAGGGGTTGGGAAGGTGCTTGGTGTTGTAATTACTCAATAAATAAAATATCCAATAAATTTTTTAAAATAAAAGTATAAAAATTATGTAAGGTTTATAATCATAAAAATACTCGAATCCAAAGATATTTATAACACAATGATGTATTCTTTTTAAAAAATAGTAACATGTAGGTTAGCTAATATTTGGTGTCCTATATATGAACAACAACAACATAAGGCTACATGTGAAAGAACCAAGTGGATGTCCACTTCAATAAGAGTGAGGGGTCAGAGGAAGGTAAGTTTGTGCTTCGTGATAAAT
Source organism: Symphalangus syndactylus (assembly GCF_028878055.3). Classification (NCBI taxonomy): domain Eukaryota; kingdom Metazoa; phylum Chordata; class Mammalia; order Primates; family Hylobatidae; genus Symphalangus; species Symphalangus syndactylus. The sequence continues at coordinate 8,266,961 of NC_072428.2, forward strand.
AGTGTTGCACGGAGGCAAGTTCAGGGACGTTTCTTAGAGGAAGTAATTTGGGCTTTATGGAAGACTAATTGTAAAGTAAGGTTGAGAGCAAGGGTATTCAAATGCTGAAATATGATCCATGCAAAATATGAAAATGTAAAGGGTTGTCCAGGTGGCAATGTGCAGAGTTGTGGCCATTCGTGATGGCAGATATGGTTTTGTTTGCCATCTGTAGTTGAGTCTAGTACTGCTGATTTTGGCCAGACTATCTAGGAATTTGATGATCCAATTAATGAATCTGGTGTCGGAGTATAAAGATAGAATTAGGCTTTTAGGAAGACTAACGTGGCAATAGTGTGTGTTATGAGCGACAGGAAAGAGGAATTGCCCTACAGAAGGCCTAAAAGCCCAGAAACTAAAAAGGCAAGGAATAGTGATGGAAGGAGCAAGAGGGAGAGATGTGAGACCTCGCACCAAAAATAAAAATTAAAACAACAAAAAAAGTATAGATAGACTCTGTTACCTGAAAGCAACAGTGAAAATTTTGTCTGGAATAATAGAAATTTTGAAAAAACAGGAGAGTAAGAAAAGGAAACTAATTTTATAGAAAGAATGTTAATTTGATTTTGGATTACTGAAATGACAGCAGGCCATGGAAATGAAAGGAGCTAAGTAGCAGAGGGAATTGGTGATAGGAAATTTTAGATGGAGTGGCTTCCGATTCATCAAATAAAAATAATAGTTGAGATTTCAGAGGTAGAAGAAAAGAGAAAATTTGAAGGCAGAAGATTAAAATTAATTACCCAGGGTTAGAAAAAAATCGTAAAAAAGAAGCCAGTAAAGATGGTGGGAAAGGGCTCATGAGTAGTTAAGGTAGGGATGAGAGAGGAGAAAAACCATGGTAATGTGGTTATATAACATGAGAATAATATGGAAGGAAGGGGTAATTATTTTAAAGAAGAAAGCGAAGGAAAACAGCAATAGGTAATGGTGAGGACCAAATACTGCGAACAGCTTACAGTTTGCTGAAACTGAAGGGACATTGGGATTGACCATTGTGAGGTGATTATGATTGCTAAATATAGTGCATTTGGTGAATACAAAATGGAGAGGGTGAAAGAAGCAATGTATGAAAATATTTCAACGCAAGAAGGAATAGATTCAGGCATTTGGTAAATGTAAAATATAGTAGGCACAAAATGCATAGCAGTGCATAGAAACAGATAAGTATTAATTTTTTGTTCAGAGGCACTCAGTTACAAAAGAAATTGTGTTCGCTGTTGCAATTATTATCAGCATAATAGGAGGAAATATTATGCACCCTGTATTTTGAAAGATAGGTGCATTTGAACAGTTGAGAGTAGCTATACTTCAAAGTAGCTATCATGGGAATGTTTCGGGGGTTAAAATCATTAATTAAGTAAAATTTATCGAAAATTTGTCAAAGTATTGTTGGCATTAACAGACAATTTAATTTTATGAATTATGGCTTGTCTTGTAATTCTATGTACTGCGTCAAATGTAAATTTGGCTAAACAATGTTTCGGATTTTACTGTTAGCAGTTATTCTCTAATGTTAGGTAAACATTTATAATGTTTTCAATTATTTGAGTTTAATTTTGCAAGAGATTTATTGAAAAGTTTAGTGAGTTGTAAATTTCCATATTGCACAATAAGAGGCAGTTTTGAGAGGCTAAAATATGTAGATACATTTACTTTCACAACTTTTTAGACTTAAGTCACATTATATTTATTCGATGGCAGCAGGAAAATAGTTGTTGATGCCATGTAAAACATAGAGAGATGTGTGTTTATACAGATAGTGTTTTTGATAAATTGATGAGCTTTATTTTATTTTTGTCGGGCTATAACATATTTTTAACCTGTCCTCAAAATATAAATAATAACAAGTAAAATGAACTTGTTAACAAGTATAATAATCTTTTTCACAATGGCTGAAAAAGATTGAATTATTTTTGAGATTCATAATGTATGCTTAAAATTTGGAAGAAGATACATACTTTGGGATTAGAATTGGCTAGATATAAAATAGTTGGCAGATATCTAGACAATTATCACTGTCATATATTGGTTTATTTTGTAATTGGGTACAATACATGAATATTGGCAAATTGGGTAAATAAGGTCTTCCACAGATACAAATTTAAACATATTTGTACAAATTTAATAGTTTGTTGGCCTCTTTATAGGTACTTTTGCAAGGCCAAATTCTTTATCAAATTATTTATATAAAAATGAATAATTTTTATAAATGATTAAGATATTTGAATATTTGAAGAGCAATTTCGTCTACCCTTTATTTATATGTACTAATATATTTTGGTAGCCTCTGTTTAGATCAATTTCATCTACTCTTTATATATACTCTTTATTTATATATATATACTTTATATATACTCTATTTGTATATACTTTATTTATATATATATTAAATATACTTTATTTGTATATATATAAACTCTTTTTTTCCCATTATTTGGCTATCACTAGTTACCAATGTTTATTTTTTGAAGTAATATGATCCTTGATATCAACAATTATGACATTCAATCAACAATGTGGTTGATAGAAGCCTTAAGAAAATTACCTGCTCTGATTACTTCTCAGTGAACAGGAGATGCCAACATGACCATATAGAAATAGTGTTTGAGAATTAAATCAAAGATTATGTGTGAATCTGTGATCTATAATTTATTAGCATAAAATCACTAAACAGCAAAATCCCATCTGGCTATAATTGGGAGAGATACTCACTAATGGAAGACAGGAAGTAGTATTAATCTGATTTCTACAGGACCAGGGGGCTTTTTATTGGTTGAGCCTAAGTTGGGCCATAGAACTCCAGTCACTGCCATGAAATTCTGAAAATCATTGAATAGCAACTCTCAGTGTACATGAAGCAGAAGTCCCATTGCCAGGTAATAGAGGTCTTTGGCTTGTGCCTATGAGCTTTCATTGGAGAGGAGAGAATAGTGTCAATATCCATGCAAATGGGAACAGCAGAAGCACAAGTTATAAAACTTAATTAAAAAGAAACTCTGCCAAAAATTTACATGTGACTATGCATATACCATGACCCAGAAACTCAATAAAAATGTGTACATGTGTTTAAAAAACCGTACTGAAATGTTTGTGTTAGCAGTATTCAAAATAGCCACACACTGGAGATCACTCAAATGCCCAGAAAATGTAGAAGAGATAAATTAATTATTGCACATTCATGCAGTGTAATACTATTAAGCAGTAAGTTTGAACTACAACCGTGGGCTGTAGTTAAATGACTCTCCAAAATACAGTGTTGAGTGAAGAAATCTAGACACAGAAGATACATACTGTTTAATTCCACTTATACAAAGTAGAAAGGAAGGAAATTTTTTGTGACTCTTGGAGTGGAAGAGACGAATTTCAAAGACATTAGCAATATTTCTTATCTGATTTGACTATTGGCTACATGGGTATTGACGTTTAATACATTCTCCAAATGTATTACATGTTAATAAAAGTTTAAAAATCAATTTTTCATTGTCACAAAGAAAGAATGGTTATTTTCAATAATTCATATTAAAAACAAAATCTAAGGAAGTTCCATTGTGACACAGAGCATTGTAAGACAAGGAGTATGTAATATACGGAAGAGGAATTAGAAACAAAAAGAAGACTCGGAGGAAATAAAAGGGAGGGAAATCCACTTATGAATGGCACAAACCATGTTTCTTTGCCACACGTCTGTGGAAAGGGTTACTCCATACCATAGAATGGAATAATTAAAGACTCATTATCTATATGGTGTGTTTTATTTTTAGCTGGTTGCCTCTAAAGTTACATTACCTATCAAGGAAATGGCTTAGTGTTTGCTTCCCATTATGTAGCTTAGGTATTCTCAATTATCCCTCTGTTCTTTATAATGTGTTGTGTGGATCACTCTTTCATATAGTATCAAAGAATTGCAAAATAATACTTTTGTGCATAGAGTTCTACAATATGATTAAAAGCAACCATTTCAGGAAAACATGCTAATTAACAGATCAAACACTGAACGAAAGGAATTCTCGCCTGGCCTAACTCTGTCTCACAAATGTGCCTGGCAACGTAATAGACACTTGATAGGTTCTTATACGACTAGAGCACAGATCACAAGAAAGGTCCAAACATACACCAAACACATAGCTGAAAAGTAAAGTTGAAAAAAAATTCATGGTCTGTGCTTGGTACAATGGATTATCTCAACCTACTACTACTTGTCGGAAATATCTAACTTAAAGTCAAATAGCTAATTGTAGACATAAAAAAGTTGCGTCTCCATATTTGGTTTTCAGTTGATTCAATGGAGAACAATTTTAGTTTTGAATCCATAAAGTTGAAAACTCTTCCTTTTTGAAAATGCTTAAAAAGGCTTTTCTGCCACAAGCAACTCTTTCTACATGCCATATTTTATACTAGTTAGAGCCATTATTTGAGTTTACTTAAAATATAAGGATATGAATTTAGCTAAATAAATGAGTAGGGGTATGCTAGTTGCAAGTTAACTAGGATGGATCCATGTTCATGATAAGGAAATTTGAAAAGCGTGAACTGCCATATTGATACATACACATCAGCATATACTTTGTACTCAAAGATCCAGAAAAGGTAGAGTGACAAAGATAAATTGCACTATACATTACTTTCTGCTATTGATTATTTTCACTATTTACAACTTGTGGTGTTTTGGGTAACAATGAGACATTCTTGTATACCACATGAACAATTTTGAAAACAATGAGTAAATTATTATAGCTTTAACATTTTCTCATTGAACTTGTGAATTTAGAGACACTATCCTGAAACCAGCTCTATGGAAAGATGTTATAATGTAAAGGAAGTTAAATGAGCAAGAAGTAATACAACGTTAGTTAAAATATGTCCCAATTTTTCAAAATAGTGATATATTACACATCAAAACAGTTTGTAAAGCTATATCTGAAAAAATCAGCAATAGTAGTTTTCTGTAGATATTAAATTTTACCATCGTAAATATGGTGTAGAGAATTATAGTTCAGAGTAACTTGAATTGGAATCATGGTGCTTCCACTTAAAAACTGGTTGGCTTTTGTTAAACATTTCACTTCTTTGTTTTTCTGTTTTTTCATAAGTCTAGTGAATATAATAATGGGCTCTCTTTTTGCAGGGTTTTGTAGAGTAGACAATAATTTTAAAAAAGTACTTACAATGCCAAAATTATTCAATAAGGTTTAGTTATTATTTTACTAATATTTTATGTTAGCTAGTATTTCAAACTTCAAGATCTTTCATTTTTAATTTAATATGCAATTGATGGAGTTCAACAAAATTTTACCTATGTTTTACAAAAACAAAATATTTTTTTTTTTTTATTATACTTTAGGTTTTAGGGTACATGTGCACAATGTGCAGGTTTGTTACATGTGTATCCATGTGCCATGTTGATTTCCTGCACCCATTAACTCGTCATTTAGCATTACGCATATCTCCTAATGCTGTCCCTCCCCCCTCCCCCCACCCCACAACAGTCCCCGGAGTGTGATGTTCCCCTTCCTGTGTCCATGAGTTCTCATTGTTCAATTCCCACCTATGAGTGAGAACATGCGGTGTTTGGTCTTTTGTCCTTGTGATAGTTTACTGAGAATGATGTTTTCCAATTTCATCCATGTCCCTATGGCTGCATAGTATTCCACGGTGTATATGTGCCACATTTTCTTAATCCAGTCTATTGTTGTTGGACATTTGGGTTGGTTCCAAGTCTTTGCTATTGCGAATAGTGCCGCAATAAACATACGTGTGCATGTGTCTTTATAGCAGCATGATTTATAGTCCTTTGGGTATATACCCAGTAATGGGATGGCTGGGTCAAATGGTATTTCTAGTTCTAGATCCCAGAGGAATCACCACACTGACTTCCACAATGGTTGAACTAGTTTACAGTCCCACCAACAGTGTGAAAGTGTTCCTATTTCTCCACATCCTCTCCAGCACATTTTGTTTCCTGATTTTTTAATGATGGCCATTCTAACTGGTGTGAGATGGTATCTCACTGTGGTTTTGATTTGCATTTCTCTGATGGCCAGTGATGATGAGCATTTCTTCATGTGTTTTTTGGCTGCATGAATGTCTTCTTTTGAGAAGTGTCTGTTCATGTCCTTTGCCCACTTTTTGATGGGGTTGTTTGTTTTTTTCTTGTAAATTTGTTTGGGTTCATTGTAGATTCTGGATATTAGCCCTTTGTCAGATGAGTAGGTTGCAAAAATTTTCTCCCATTCTGTAGGTTGCCTGTTCACTCTGATGGTAGTTTCTTTTGCTGTGCAGAAGCTCTTTAATTGGATCCCATTTGTCAATTTTGGCTTTTGTTGCCATTGCTTTTGGAGTTTTAGACATGAAGTCTTTGCCCACGCCTATGTCCTGAATGGTATTGCCTAGGTTTTCTTGTAGGATTTTAATGGTTTTAGGTCTAACATTTAAGTCTTTAATCCATCTTGAATTAATTTTTGTATAAGGTGTAAGGAAGGGATCCAGTTTCAGCTTTCTCCATATGGCTAGCCAGTTTTCCCAGCACCATTTATTAAATAGGGAATCCTTTCCCCATTTCTTGTTTTTGTCAGGTTTGTCAAAGATCAGATAGTTGTAGATATGCGGCATCATTTCTGAGGGCTCTGTTCTGTTCCATTGATCTATGTCTCTGTTGTGGTACCAATACCATGCTGTTTTGGTTACTGTAGCCTTGTAGTATAGTTTGAAGTCAGGTAGCGTGATTCCTCCAGCTTTGTTCTTTTGGCTTAGGATTGACTTGGCGATGCGGGCTCATTTTTGGTTCCATATGAACTTTAAAGTAGTTTTTTCCAATTCTGTGAAGAAAGTCATTGGTAGCTTGATGGGGATGGCATTGAATCTATAAATTACCTTGGACAGTATGGCCATTTTCACGATATTGATTCTTCCAATCCATGAGCATGGAATGTACTTCCATTTGTTTTTATCCTCTTTTATTTCATTGAGCAGTGGTTTGTAGTTCTTGAAGAGGTCCTTCACGTCCCTTGTAAGTTGGATTCCTAGGTATTTTATTCTCTTTGAAGCAATTGTGAATGGGAGTTCACTCATGATTTGGCTCTCTGTCTGTCTGTGATTGGTGTACAAGAATGCTTGTGATTTTTGCACATTGATTTTGTATCCTGAGACTTTACTGAAGTTGCTAATCAGCTTAAGGAGATTTTGGGCTGAGACAATGGGGTTTTCTAGATATACAATCATGTCATCTGCAAACAGGGACAATTTGATTTCCTCTTTTCCTAACTGAATACCCTTTATTTCCTTCTCCTGCCTGATTGCTCTGGCCAGAACTTCCAACACTATGTTGAATAGGAGCGGTGAGAGAGGGCATCCCTGTCTTGTGCCAGTTTTCAGAGGGAATGCTTCCAATTTTTGCCCATTCAGTATGATATTGGCTGTGGGTTTGTCGTAGATAGCTCTTATTATTTTGAGATACGTCCCATCAATACCTAATTTATTGAGAGTTTTTAGCATGAAGGGTTGTTGAATTTTGTCAAAGGCCTTTTCTGCATCTATTGAGATAAACATGTGCTTTTTGTCTTTGGTTCTGTTTATATGCTGGATTACATTTGTTGATTTGCGTATGTTGAACCAGCCTTGCATCCCAGGGATGAAGCCCACTTGATTACGGTGGATAAGCTTTTTGATGTGCTGCTGGATTCGGTTTGCCAGTATTTTATTGAGGATTTTTGCATCAATGTTCATCAAGGATATTGGTCTGAAATTCTCTTTTTTGGTTATGTCTCTGCCAGGCTTTGGTATCAGGACGATGCTCGCTTCATAAAATGTGTTAGGGAGGATTCCCTCTTTTTCTATCGATTGGAATAATTTCAGAAGGAATGGTACCAGTTCCTCCTTGTACCTCTGGTAGAATTCAGCTGTGAATCCATCAGGACCTGGACTCTTTTTGGTTGGTAAGCTATTGATTATTGCCACAATTTCAGAACCTGTTATTGGTCTATTCAGAGATTCAACTTCTTCCTGATTTAGTCTTGGGAGGGTGTATTTGTCGAGGAATTTATCCATTTCTTCTAGATTTTCTAGTTTATTTGCATAGAGGTGTTTGTAGTATTCTCTGATGGTAGATTGTATTTCTGTGGGATCGGTGGTGATATCCCCTTTTTCATTTTTTATTGCATCTATTTGATTCTTCTCTCTTTTCTTCTTTATTAGTCTTGCTAGCGGTCTATCAATTTTGTTGATCTTTTCAAATAACCAGCTCCTGGATTCATTAATTTTTTGAAGGGTTTTTTGTGTCTCTATTTCCTTCAGTTCTGCTCTGATTTTAGTTATTTCTAGCCTTCTGCCACCTTTTGAATGTGTTTGCTCTTGCTTTTCTAGTTCTTTTAATTATGATGTTAGGGTGTCAGTTTTGGATCTTTCCTGCTTTCTCTTGTGGGCATTTAGTACTATAAATTTCCCTCTACACACTGCTTTGAACGTGTCCCAGAGATTCTGGTATGTTGTGTCTTTGTTCTCGTTGGTTTCAAAGAACATCTTTATTTCTGCCTTCATTTCATTATGTACCCAGTAGTCATTCAGGAGCAGGTTGTTCAGTTTCCATGTACTTGAGTGGTCTTGAGTGAGTTTCTTAATCCTGAGTTCTAGTTTGATTGCACTGTGGTCTGAGAGAGAGTTTGTTATAATTACTGTTCTTTTACATTTGCTGAGGAGAGCTTTACTTCAAACGATGTGGTCAATTTTGGAATAGGTGTGGTGTGGTGCTGAAAAAAATGTATATTCTGTTGATTTGGGGTGGAGAATTCTGTAGATGTTTATTAGGTCCACTTTATTTAGAGCTGAGTTCAATTCCTGGATATCCTTGTTAACTTTCTGTCTCATTGATCTGTCTAATGTTGACAGTGGGGTGTTAAAATCTCCCATTATTATTGTGTGGGAGTTTAAGTCCCTTTGTAGGTCACTCAGGACTTGCTTTATGAATCTGGGTGCTCCTGTGTTGGCTGCATATATATTTAGGATAGTTAGCTCTTCTTTTTGAATTGATCCCTTTACCATTATGTAATGGCCTTCTTTGTCTCTTTTGATCTTTGTTGGTTTAAAGTCTATTTTATCAGAGACTAGGATTGCAACCCCTGCCTTTTTTTGTTTTCCATTTACTTGATAGATCTTCCTCCATCCCTTTATTTTGAGTCTATTTGTGTCTCTGCACGTGAGATGGGTTTCCTGAATACAGCACACTGATGGGTCCTGACTCCTTATCCAGTTTGCTGGTCTATGTCTTTTAACTGGAGCATTTAGCCCATTTACATTTAACGTTAATATTGTTATGTGTGAATCTGATCCTGTCATTATGATGTTAGTTGGTTACTTTGCTCGTTAGTTGCTGCAGTTTCTTCCTAGCCTTGATGGTCTTTACAATTTGGCGTGTTTTTGCAGGGGCTGGTACCGGTTGTTCCTTTCCATATTTAGTACTTCCTTCAGGAGCTCTTTTAGGGCAGGCCTGGTGGTGACAAAATCACTCAGCGTTTGCTTGTCTGTAAAGTATTTTATTTCTCCTTCACTTATGAAGCTTAGTTTGTCTGGATAGGAAATTCTGGGCTGAAAATTCTTTTCTTTAAGAATGTTGAATATTGGCCCCCACTCTGTTCTGGCTTGTAGAGTTTCTGCTGAGAGATCAGCTGTTAGTCTGATGGGCTTCCCTTTGTGGGTAACCTGACCTTTCTCACTGGCTGCCCTTAACATTTTTTCCTTCATTTCAACTTTGGTGAATCTGACAATTATGTGTCTTGGAGTTGCTCTTCTCAAGGAGTATCTTTGTGGCGTTCTCTGTATTTCCTGAATCTGAATGTTGGCCTGCCTTGCTAGATTGGGGAAGTTCTCCTGGATAATATCATGCAGAGTGTTTTCCAACTTGGTTCCATTCTCCCCATCATTTTCAGGTACACCAATCAGACGTAGGTTTGGTCTTTTCACATAGTCCCAAATTTCTTGGAGGCTTTGTTCATTTCTTTTTATTCTTTTTTCTCTAAACTTCCCTTCTCTCTTCATTTCATTCATTTCATCTTCTATCAGCGATACCGTTTCTTCCAGTTGATCGCATCTGCTACTGAGACTTCTGCAATCTTCGCGTAGTTCCCAATACTTGGCTTTCAGCTCCATCAGCTCCTTTAAGCCCTTCTCTCCATTGGTTATTCTAGTTATCCAGTCTTCTAATTTTTTTTTCAAAGTTTTTAACTTCTTTGCTATTGTTTTGAATTTCCTCTCGTAGCTCAGAGTAGTTTGATCGTCTGAAGCCTTCTTCTCTCAACTCGTCAAAATCATCCTCCATCCAGCTTTGTTCTGTTGCTGGTGAGGAACTGTGTTCCTTTGGAGGAGGAGAGGTGCTCTGTTTTTTAGAGTTTCCAGTTTTTCTGCTCTGTTTTTTCCCCATCTTTGTGGTTTTATCTACTTTTTGTCTTTGATGATGGTGATGTACAGATGGGTTTTTGGTGGGATGTCCTTTCTGTTTGTTAGTTTTCCTTCTACCAGACGGGACCCTCAGCTGCAGGTCTGTTGGAGTTTGCTAGAGATCCACTCCAGACCCTGTTTGGCTGGGTGTCAGCAGTGGTGGCTGCAGAACAGCGGATTTTCGTGAGACCACAAATTCAGCTGTCTGATAGTTCCTCTGGAAGTTTTGTCTCAGAGGATTACCTGGCCGAGTGAGGTGTCATTCTGTCCCTACTGGGGGGGTGCCTCCCAGTTAGGCTGCTCAGGGGTGAGGGACCCACTTTAGAAGGCAGTCTGTCCGTTCTCAGATCTCCAGCTGTGTGCTGGGAGAACCACTACTCACTTCAAAGCTGACAGTCAGACAGGGACATTTAAGTCTGAGGAGGTTCCTGCTGACTTTTTGTTTGTCTGTGCCCTGCCCCCAGAGGTGGAGCCTACAGAGGCAGGCCGGCCTCCTTGAGCTGTGATGGGCTCCACCCAGTTCGAGCTTCCTGGCTGCTTTGTTTACCTAAGCAAGCCTGGGCAATTGCGGGCGCCCCTCCCCCAGCGTCGCTGCCGCCTTGCAGCTTGATCTCAGACTGCTGTGCTAGCAATCAGCGAGACTCCATGGGCATAGGACCCTCCGAGCCAGGTGCGGGACACAATCTCCTAGTGTGCCATTTTCCAGGCCCGTTGGAAAAGCGCAGTATTAGGATGGGACTGACCCGATATTCCAGGTGCCGTCTGTTACCCCTTTCTTTGACTAGGAAAGGGAACTCCTTGACCCCTTGCGCTTCCCCAGTGAGGCAATGCCTCGCCCTTCTTCGGCTCGCGCACAGTGCGCTTCACCGACTGTCCTGAACCCACTGTTTGGCATTCCCTAGTGAGATGAAACCGGTACCTCAAGCAGAAATGCAGAAATCACCCGTCTTCTGTGTCACTGGGGCTGGGAGCTGGAGACCGGAGCTGTTCTTATTCGGCCATCTTGGCTCCACCCCCCAAAAACAAAATATTTTCTAAATGCTTCACAATTTTAAAATAAAGCAAAATATTTAAAAAATTGATTAAAGGAAGTGAGACAAAAAAGTAAAAAGCTGTCTGAAAATTTTAAAATTACTGTAGTTATATATATTTAATATGAAGTATTTGGTATTCAGCTTATTAACTGATATCCGTCCTTAAGAGTTAATAATTGATCTGAACTCTCAACAGTAGTAAAACTGCACTGTTGTGGTAAAGACACATGCAAGTTCCATGAAAATTTTACCAACCAAGTGAATAACTTTACAGAATAAATAGACACAGTGATTTATACCAGTAATCTCTTTAAAGTGAGGTTTTACTAGGAAACTATGCCATTTTCTTGGCAAGCTCACATCTTGTTATTGAGTATCACTGGAATGGGGCAGAGCACATGTGGGATGGAGCGGGAGTAAGTGCTTGTGCATTTTTGCTTCCTCACTGGCTCCTCTCCCTCCACCGTGAGATCATACCTGGGTTAGTGTGCTAAAGAATGAGAGATTAGAACACAGGTGAATACTTTCAGCTGAGGGCAAACTATGTCAACCAATGTCTGCCTGACCCACCAGCTGAAAACCGATGCATGTGTAAGATCCACTGCTCCCAGCTCAGATAGGCAGAACCACTTAACTAATCTATAGACATTTGAAAAATAGTAAGTGATTGTTTTAAGCTATTAAATTTGGAGGTGGTATGTTATAAAAAGTTATGGCAGTGATAACTAACAGATGCTCTATCATACTAGGATGGCATGATAAAGATATGTGGGACAGTAACTGGCGAGGGATAAAGGGATGAGTGAACTTTATATTTTTAAAGGAAGGGAATATACACACATATACAGAGAGAGATAATAATAGACTTGCTTATTTAATTGTATACTAATTATCTTATCCAAGACAGGCAGGGGAAGTGCTGTACAATGTCTTGAATAGGAAGCAGAGAATAGGATCAGCCCAAGTGGATAGTGTTGAACCCCACAAGAATGGATATAAGTTTATCTAGTAAGTGATTACATTGGGAAAATGGTTCCGAGGACAGGTTTTTTTCACACTCTAACCTATCGGGAGCACATGGAAATTCTCTTCTGGCACATAATTTTTAGAGTTGTTAATGGAGATTTAGGACATAACATGCATTAAAATGCCTTGTCTACTGGTGTCCAAAATAAGTTGGGTGCTTTGTGTGTTTCTTGTGTCCTTCAATGTCTATATAAACTTCTTAAGAGCCTCAGCATTCTGAAATTCAGATAATGACCAGTAAAACACAACCTTTATTTCTTCTAAGCCTGAAAGCTACACATTGTTTTAGTTAATTCTTAATTTCTTCCAAAGTATAAATTTTGTAGAGATGTTGATATCCTTTAATCCAGTATTTAGGAAGTATGCCATTTAATTTTATGTAAGTTGCTTAGTTTATTTTTTCAGACTGTTTTTTCAAGAAATTCCATTTCCTAAAAAATACCCATGGGAGCCTTGGATAAGTATGAAAATGCTAAATTATATGCATAAAATACAAAATTAAAAATCAGTGACGTTTTTCAAGTTACATAAACTTGTCTTCCATTTGTAGTAGGTGTTTCGTGTTACTATTAGCTGGATGAGTAGTAATACCAGTTAAAGTCCTCACGTTCCACATTTCCAAGTGATACAGGGCAAAGTATTTTGCCATCATGGACTTCAGATTTCATAAAGAAAGTGCTTCCATTTCTCTTATTAAATGAATTCTCTGAACTCCTAAAATGTATAAACTTTATGAGTATGTGGAACATGAGCCTCCCTCTCTGCCTTCTGCTTTCAGAATGATGTCAGTGCTTGAAAACGGAAAACAGTTCAGTGTCTTTAGGGGTTCCTGATCCAACAATTACTTATTCCATTCATCTTCTATAGAAGCATTTCTGATGATGTTTGAATTTGACTTTCAGTCTGAGCCAAATGTATATGGCTTTTTTTTCTGCTTAGTATTCCTTGTCACACTTACTCTTGAAATTATAAAAAACTGTTGTGAAGCAAACAGAAGTGAGTAAGTTACCTCAAATCTTTTCATGAGTCAGCATCCATGACTGTGGAAGAGGCAGCAGTTTATTTTCGCATGAAATATGTCAAGTTTCTGTAGTCAAACTATACAAAGCTGGGCTGCACCTAATTATTGGTATAAATTACATAAGGCATCTAAACAGTGATAATTTAGAAGACTCAAAGCACTGCTATTCACTTAAATCTGAAGAGGATCTGACTGGACACATATATCTCTGACAAAAAGTCCGAGTGCCATGTAGATGTTTATGTTGGCTTTCCTTGATTCTCGGCCAGTAACTTCTGTGAAGTCTGATAAGGGAAGCAATGAATTCTGTCTTAGCCTCATCTTCTTCATTTGTAAAATTGTTAAACATTTTGCATGACTTCTTCATACTCAGACTTTAATTGTGGTTGGCTTAGAACTCTTTCTCTTTCAACATTGTCTTCATTTCTCCACCGTTTTACTAAACCTTAGTCGTGATTGTTGATATGTCCTCAAGTATCATATACGCACCACGTTCCTTGGAGGTGGTAGAGTGTAGTGAATAGTCAAACAGGTTCTGGGTTTAAATCCTGCATCCTCTGCTTCCTAGCTATGTGATTTGGGTCAGGCTAGTTGCTATCTGAGCCTCATTTTCCTCATCTGATTGTTTTAAAGACAAAATAGTATATAAGACAAAAGAGATAAACAATATGTGAAAATATTCCAGCCTCTGACACATCGAAATTCTCAAGAAATATTTACTGTTCTCAGAACAATATTCTATTCTATTCACAATAACAATTGTTAAATTTTTTATGCCTGTTCTAAGCTAAAATCTCTACAAGTCCAAGGGTTAATCAAGAAACATTAAATGTCCCCCAAATAATTATTTCTATTTAACATACTTTAATTTTAAAACAGTTTTAGGTTCACAGCAAAACTGAGCATTGAAGTGTAAAAGCTTTAAGATAATTTTTTGCCCTTTCAGTATTTAATTTATTTTATTTAGACCTGATTAATTATAAAATTATTTTTCCTTAGCCATGGGAATTCAATATTACGTTATAAAGATATTTCAACTGGAAAGCGTTTTTTTTTTTTTTTTTTGAGACGGAGTCTGGCTCTGTCGCCCAGGCTGGAGTGCAGGGGCACGATCTCGGCTCACTGCAAGCTCCGCCTCCCGGGTTCACCCTGTTCTCCTGCCTCAGCCTCCCTAGTAGCTGGGACTACAGGCGCCTGCCACCATGCCTGGCTAATTTTTTGTATTTTTAGTAGAGACGGGATTTCACCATGTTAGCCAGGATGGTCTCGATCTCCTGACCTCGTGATCCACCCACCTAGGGCTCCCAAAGTTAATTTTTGAATATATTTCAGATTTTGCTCTAGCATATTTAATGAGATATTAATGTTACTATACAATCTAAATTTTGGCATATCTTTTTATATCCCTCAGCGTTTAAAAATCCTTTGTCATTATAGCTTGTACTCTCTGTCTTTTAATAGTGAAGTTAATCTATTCATACTAAATATGATTTTGACACATATGGATATATTTCTGCATCTTTAATAAAATTTCACTGTTTTTTTACTTCTTTACTTTTTTCGTTTGTTTTCTGCTTTTCATTGACTTTATTGCATATTTTTCGGGGGTGTGTTGTTTGTATATTTCCTTTTCCATTTAATCTGTGTTGCTTTTCATTGCTCTTTAGTTATTAAATGTTGAATAAAGTGCATTAGCACTAATGAAGCACAAGGTTGCATTAACAAAGTACAACTTGAATCAATCATCTCCTTCCACCTGAAGAATTTAAGGGCTATAGAAAATTTTAGATATGATCATCTCTTCCAGTGTTTATGTTATTGCAACTTGTAAATATAATTATGTATTGTTTTTTACGTTCCAAGCTAAATAGTCATTATACTTAATGTTATTATTGCTGTTACTTTGGTTATTGATTATTTAGATACACCAACGTGTTTTCAAGTTTCTGTATAACTCAGTGCCACTTAGATCTCACTCTTTTCTTCTCATTGAAGCATATGTTTTGGTGCTCATTGGTATGTAAACTCAATCATTTATTTGAATGTGTGTGTGTGTGTGTCTGTGGCAGTGTCTCAGGCTGTCACCCAGGCTGCAGTGCTGTGGTGCAATCATGGTTCACTGCAGCCTTGACTTTCTGGGCTCAAGCAGGTCTCCCACCTCAGCCTCCTGGGTAACTGGGACTACAGGCATTTGCCACCACGCCCACACCAGGATAATTGTTTGTATTTTTAGTAGAAATGAAGTTTCGCCATCTTGTCCAGGCTGGTCTTGAACTCTTGAGCTCAAGCAGTCTGCTCTCCCCAGCCTCCCAAAGTGCTGAGATTACAGGCATGAACAACCATGGCTGTCCTGAAAATTATCTTATTTTATATATCTTACTCTTAATAATTTAGAAAGGTTTAAAATAATAGATTGATGGATATTTTCTCTTAGCACTTTGAAGAGTTTAAAATCATAGGTTGATGGAAATTTTCTCTTAGCACTATTGTCTTTTATAATTTCAAGATACTTTCATTTTAAATTATGAGTAGAAAACAGAAATTACCTAAAAGGGCACAATTACTAGACTGACAGTGTTATGGGTTGAATTGTGTACCTTCAGCAAATAATGAGGCGGTAATTCCAGTAGCTGTGAATGTGACCTTGTATGGAAATACAGCCTTTGCAGATGACCAAGTCAGGATGAGGTCATTAGGATGGGTCCAATCCAATATGACTCTGTAGTTACAAAAAGGAAAAATGTGGACACAGGGAAAGATAGGCATACAGAGAAGGCGATGTGAAGACACAGGAAGAATGCCATTGATAAGCCAAGCGATATGGTCTGGCTTAGCTCCCGTAACTCCCATGTGTTGTGGGAGGGATCTGGTGAGAGATCATTGAATCACGGTGTGGTTTTCCCCATACTGTTCTTGTGGTGGTGAATGAGTCTCACAAGATCTGTTGGTTTGATAAGGGGTCTCCTCTTTGCTTGGTTCTCATTCTCTCTTGCCTGCCGCCATGTGAAATGAGCCTTTCGTCTTCTGCCATGACTATGAGGCCTTCCCAGCACATGGAACTGTGAGTTCAGTAAACCTCTTTTTCTGTATAAATTACCCAGTCTCTGGTATGTCTTCATGAGCAGCAGGAGAACAGACTAAAACACCAAGAAACACCCAAAGCTGCAAGACATTAGGAGAGAGACTTCTCTGGAAAGCTTTTTCCTTTTGGCTCTCAGAAGGAGCCACCTTTTCAACACCATGATTTTAGACTTCTACCCTCCAGAACTCTGAGACAGTACACTTCTGATTAAGCCACCCACTGTGCGCTGTTTTGTTAGGGCAGTCCCAGGAAAGTACTACAGATACAAATCGTAAACAGAAACAAGAGCCAGGAGAAACCAGAACCTTCAACCCTCCATGTAGTACTCTATCCTTTCTTTCTGGAGGTTTTCAGAAGGCATTTCAAGGATTCAGCAGGGGGTTGGTAGACCATGCTGGGCCCACTGTGACCCATTCCTGCCAGATTCCTGCAGGAACTGCACGGTTTACTAGGTTACATTTTCTTTTCTGTTTATGGCTTCTCAGGATGCACACTTGACCCTATGCCCTCTCTTAATCCTGGCAGCCCCCCATACTCTGCCTAAATAAATACCAGTGGACATAACTACCAACATGCCAAAGTCCTCAACATCTCATATTCCATGCAAGAGTACGTAGACAGGCTCTTTATACTGTCATAGATTATACCAGCCGGGTATCCAAGTGATGTCAACAGGGCCCCAGTGTTTTTAGACATTTTAATAAAAATTCCTTTTTAAAAAATCAGATTTTGCTGTAAAGTCATGCTTATAATCCCTATGTTCTTTTCTTGACAGTATGTTTTTCCAAAAGAATCCTCAGCCATCCACATAAAAACAGTTTCCATATATGCGAACTGGAAATTTTTATAACTGGTAGAAACAGACTAAAAACTGGACTTTCAAAAAATACAGTTGGCCTTTCATGTGTACGAGCTCCACATTCACAGATTCAACCAACTATGGATAGAAAATATAGTATTCCCAGATTGGGCAGCCCAAGGATGCAGAGGGCTCAGTTTTAATTTTCCCAGGTTATACAGGACCAATGTTGGAATTTTAGCATTTCTGGATTTTGGCATCCATCAGGGTTCTAGAACTAATCCCTCATGGAGAACGTGGAACCACTGTATATACCAATGGCAAATAAGCAGTGAAAATTTGCTTAACGCCACTAGTCATTAGGAAAATGCAATTAAAACTACAATGAGATGCTCTATACAGCTACTAGGATGGCTATAATCAAATCACAGAAGACGGAGTACTGATGAGGATATGTAGAAACATCAGTGGTATAGTTGCTTTGGAAAACAATAGGGAAGTTTCTTTTAAATTTAAATATACATTTATCACATGACTCAACTATAAATTCCTGGATGTTTACCCAAGAGAAATAAAAGCATGTTCATACAGAGACCCATTTGCTAATGTTTATAGCAACTTTATTTGCATGGCGTTAAACTAGAAATAATCCAGAGGCCCATGTATTAGTAAAGGTATAATCAAATGGAACACTAGTTTGCGATAAAAAAATACAATATAGACATATGTAACAGCATGAATAAATCTCCGACGCATTAAGTAAACTCAATAAAAAACAATCAAGGCTACATAGTATATGATTCAATTTTTGTGACATTATTTAATAGCCAAAACTGTAGCCACCCAAATCTGAGTGGGGTAGACAGGGGCTAGGTGTCAGGTTGGGGGTGAGGACTGATTACTAAGGGGCACCAGGTAACATAGTACTTTAGGTTGCTGTAACAGAATATCATAGACTGGGTAGTTTATAAACAACCAAAATTTATTTTTCACAGTTTTGGTGACTAGAAGTTCAAATTCAAGTTACTGACAGATTCAGTGCCTGGTAATGACTCACTTCCTGATTCAGAGGTGGCTGTCATTCTTTGGTCTCCTCACATTGTAGAAGGACGGGATATCTCCAAGGTCTCTTATAAAAAGCACTATCTCCTTTGATTAAGTCTCTGTTCTTATGACCTAATCACCTTCCAAAGCCTCCAACTCCCAATACCGTTATATTGGGTATTAGATTTCAGCATAAAATTTCAGAAGAATATAAAAATTGAATCTATAGAACAAGGGAATTTTTAGGATGAAATGTCTCCATTGAAGTGGTTGTTACACTACTGTAAACATTTGTCAAAATTCATCAAAATGAACACTTAAAAAATGCTGTTATATATAATTATCGTTTGGCTGTGTCCCTCCAAAAGGCATGTGTTGGAACACAATCCAATGAACCACTGTTGGGAGGTGGGGCCCAATGGGAGGTGTTTAGGTCATGAAGGCTGAAGCCTTGTGAACAGATTCATGCTGATTTAAAATAACTTAAGGCTGGGAGTTCAATCTCTTGCTGTCTCACCTTCCACCATGAGATGACACAGAAAGAAGGTCCTCACCAGACACTTGCCTTTGCATCTTGGATTTTCCAGTTTCCAGAACCATGAAGAATCTCTACAAATTGCCCAGTCTCTTATATTCCATTATAGCAGCACAGACTGAATGGAACTATACATGTATTGCATTTGAATGAATATTTGTAAGAAACTAAACTTTCACCACAATAAAGGAATCTTTGAATGAGCACTGGGTCCCTCTGAGCAAGGACATGGACAGATGTTATGTAAGAGAAAGGACTGGATCAGAACTTTGAGAGCAGAAAGCATCAAATATTCTACAGCTTGAGCCTTCTGTAATGGTAGCAGTAGGAACTGAAGATTCCTATGTTTTTGTTACCTTACATGGTGAATTGGACTCCACTAATGGAGGGGCTTAAGATATGAGCAGCCATTTATTTTGTATAAACAGTTGTGCAAAATGAATGTGCCAATAAACCATAACAAAATAAATTGGGAGAGCTTCAAATCTAATCCACCTTTTAGGAAGTCTATGATGGATAGACTTGACCTACAGAATCTAGGCACACTTTTGATAAGCCAATAATTTCCTCTCTATATAGATACCCCTAATTCAGGCTTCAGGGGCTAAAAAGTGTTTCCAGAGTTGCAACAAAATGATCAATACTTGAACAATATAACACACACTACAAGATTCCTTACTTTGAATGTTGAATATGTGTAGATATAGAGATACTAACAGAAGAAATTAAAGTTTGGCAGCTTTTGAAAATGTAGTCATTCAAATATGTAAGGCACTGTTTGATGACACAACCAAAAATAAAGTTTTCATATTTCTTTTTTCAGTATTTTACATAATCCAGGGAGATACAAACTTCTGGCTAACAACAAAATAAATGTTCGCTTAGGAAACAAGACTCCCAGACTTAAACATCGTTACAAAAATACATATGTGACCAGCTATGTTTGGTTTCTCCACTGTCTTTTGTTTGCACTCTAATTTTTCCAGCTTGAAGTATCTTGTCCTTACGAATTTTTAGACATCCAATACAGAGGTAATATTTATTTATTCAGTATTTGTCACTTTGAGAGTACTATGTTTTCTCAGATCTGAATCATCAAGTTGTTCTTGAATATTATACATTTCATTTTCAGGGTAGAATAAACTTTGTACTGATTATATTTGAATTTGTTACTTGAAGTGGAAATTGTAAGTGATAGCAGAAAGGCTGAGTGCTTTGAAATGAGGAATACTGGATAGCGAAATATTGGTTTAAATTCAGGATCTTCCAGTGATAGCTGCCATCAAGGACACAATTTCTTATCATTTTTAGCTTTAAATCACTCAATTTGGACATAGAAATAATAAACACATTTTACAAAGTTATGCTGGTGTGATGAGATCAGCATTCAGTAAAGGGAAGCTGAAACGACTGTCAGTCAACGGATTCATCTAGCTATTTACCTACCCTTCTTTTGTTTTCCTCTCTGCAGCCAAAAGATTTAAGTTCAAATTCTGGATTGATAGTTTATTACATCTGTGACTTTTAGCAAGTTATGTACTTTGCAGTCTAAAATTTCACATTTATAAAATATGATATTAACATTAAAGAGTCTATAAGAATCTAGTTTAGTGCCTGAAATATAGTAGGTGCTCATTTAATGACAGCTACTGCTATTTTAACTTTTAGACATCACTATTACTACAAAACTGCCTTTGATATTTTACCTTTCTAAAATTTATTTTTTTGCTTCCTAAAATGCAGACTGTCCTGCATCCAAACTATATTGGAAATTAAATATTTTAATGGAAAATAAAAATCACACACAGGTCAAGTAAGTTATAGTGGTTTTGAACAAAAGGCATACAATTTCTTTTTAAAAAAATATAAAAAGTATTAAAACTATGTTCAACACGAATATACTTATATGTGTATTATATACATGCTGGAAATATCAGTTTTTAAGGGACTACATAGCAGCTACATGTTTTGATAATTGACATTATTCAGCATATTTTTCTAATACATGAAGTATGTCAAATGATGAATTCAGTATAACATTTTTATCTGCATTGCTTTGTTACTTTTGTGCATTACTATTAAATGCATTGTTATATGTTGCTGTAAGTTGTATTATTGCATATTGAAATCATTCTTAGATAAAATAAAAATCAACAAGGTCATTTGCACAGCTCGAGAAAATGTTTTTATCATACACAGATTACGCATTTTTCTTTTAGCACTTTTTTTTGCATGAAATCAATTATTTCAGGTTTTTTTTTAAAAAAACAGCTTCCAGGTAAAGTAAATATTTTCACTTTTAGCTACACATGGATATCCTCCATTATTTATGTTGTCATATACTTATCTTAGTAAAAGCTTTGACTAAAAATAACTGCTTATCCAAAGTGTACTTATGTTAAGTGTAGATATATTTTGAGTAAATAAAAAGCAGGTATTTTTTTCAGAGATAATCTTAAAAATGCTTTTTCATGAATCTGGAAGTTAAATAGCTGGAAATGAAATCCAGAAGTAAATGATACCACTTGTAAACATACCTCTGACATTAGGAGTATACAGGAAATTATGACAAGTGTCTGTTATCATAGATAAGTAAGGGTATCCCATGGGTAACTAAAAATGAGCATATTTAATGGGAGCCAAGTTTCGTATTTTTAAAAGACATGGAGAAATTTATTTCATAAGGAAAATCTGTTTAAAATGGAAAATCTTTGTAAAAAAACTACTCTTTTTAAAATCCTTTGCTAATGGCCTTCTTGAACTTTATCTTAATGTATATAAGAATTCTTCAAAAATCACATTATATAATTAATTAAGGATTTTAGAGAAAATTAGAAAGATATTGCAATATGTCAACAATGTTTAAAACTGATGTTAAATAAGTCTGGGCGCAGTGCCTCACTCCTGTAATCCCAGCACTTTTGTAGGCGGGTCACCTGAGGTCAGCAGTTCAAGACCAGCTTGGCCAACATGGTGATACCCCAACTCCACTAAAAATATGCAAATTACCTGTGTGTGGTGGTGGATACCTCTAGTTACAACTACTCTGGGAGGCTGAGGCAGGAGAATTGCTTGAACCTGGGAGGTGGAGGTTACGGTGAGCCGAGATCACGCCACTGCACTCCAGCCTGAGAGACAGAGCAAGACTGTTAAAAAAAAAAAAAAAGAAAAAATATCGCTGCTAAATACGTTTCTGGCTATTACTAATTTCTATTTGTGATGGTCTAGTTTGTGCTTTTCTTTTTTAATAAAGACTTGTTTTTTAAAAGAAAGCACAGTGATCTGGATGATGTCTTATGGTAAAGCCTAGGGGTAAACTCCAAAGGGTAAGTATTAGCAGTGTCGATGCCACCTCATTACAGTAACCACAATACCACATTTAAAGTGAAAAAAAAATCCGACTTTTGTGAAGTGTCTTGCAAATTCAAATCCTTTCTATGATGGCAAATAAAACAGGAAATTTGGAGCACCAAACTTGCCCCTTCCTCTGCAATAAACTAAACACAAAAGTTTCAAACATGTTTTAGAATGAATTCCTAATTTGATACATCAAATGACCACCCTCTCATCACATTGAATACCTATGGTAAGAAATTAGAATTCTCTCTCTCCTCCTTCCTTGTTAGTGTAGGGTAGAAGGGATTTTTTTTTCTCATCCATCACTAGGTTCATGGCTGAAGCACCTATAACAAAAGACAGTTTAACAACAGGAAAGCGTACATATTTATTTAATGTAAATTTTATGTGACATGTGGACCTTCAGAAATGAAGACCCAAAGAAATGGCGAAATCTATGTATATTTATGCTTAGGTTGGATGGGGAGTAGACAGTCATGAGGAAGCATGATTGAACAGAGGGAGTATGATCTAATGGTAATAAGCTGAGGGAACTTAGCAAGGCCTGTTTGTTCATATTACTTTCTGTGTCCCAGTGTGACATTCCTTGTCTCCAGATATGAGGCACATGAGGCTCTTATCACATACTTCAGAGGAAGATCAGATTTTTTTTTTTTTTTTTTTGAGACAGTGTCTCGCTCTGTCTCCCAGGCTGGAGGGCAGTGGCGTGATCTCCGCTCACTGCAAGCTCCACCTCCCGGGTTCACACCGTTTTCCTACCTCAGCCTCCCGAGTAGCTGGGACTACAGGCACTGCCACCACACCCGGAAAATTTTTTGTATTTTTAGTAGAGACGAGGTTTCACCGTGTTAGCCAGGATGGTCTCAATCTCCTGACCTCGTGATCCACCCACCTCGGCCTCCCAAAGTGCTGGGATTACAGGTGTGAGCCACCGCACCCAGCTGAAGATCAGATTCTTTTACAGCTTGCTTCAGAGAAGAAGGATTGGAGAAGGTCAGAGACCTTTGTCCTTTGTGATTTTCTCAAATGTGAAGGTGCCATCTTCTGGGGTAGCACGTTCTGAACCCAATGCTCTGGGGTAGCGTGTTTTTATTTGTAGAATATCAAGAGAATGGTGTTGCATCTTTCAGAAAACCCAGTCTAGAAAATCTTAGGAATGAAATATACAACCTAATTTTATACATTTTTCTAATTTCTATTTATGGTTAATATTTGAAGAAACATTCCCTCATGCATATATAGTTTTAGTTTAATGTAAGTGGATAAGATACATAATAATGCTGGTTGCAAAGATTTTGTGTTCCAGAAGAGTTCAATAATATTTTCCTTAAAGGTTGGCTTGTAAG
The DNA here is from genome assembly GCF_028878055.3 of Symphalangus syndactylus. Taxonomy (NCBI): domain Eukaryota; kingdom Metazoa; phylum Chordata; class Mammalia; order Primates; family Hylobatidae; genus Symphalangus; species Symphalangus syndactylus. The sequence continues at coordinate 8,290,672 of NC_072428.2, forward strand.
AAGAAAATTTATTTCCAACATTTTAATCTTTGACTCTGCATTAGCCATTTTCAAGTAGATAAATTAATTTTTTTCACTTGAGTTATTTACTGAAAATTGGTGAACTTAATTGCTGAAAAGCTTCAGCTTTTGCTGTTTTTTTTTTTTCGCTAATCAGTGATTCAGTGATTACTATTTCTTTTCTATTTTCTTTATATGTACTGTAATTTCCCAATGGCATTCAAAAAACCCTGGAAAGCACATTGAAAGTGGAATTATTTGAGCTGGACATATACTTGTGCATTAAAAAATTCTCCAAATATGTCTTTAAAACTTAATTAAAAATGTCAACTTAGAAACTTAATGTGCCTGGGGCTTAGTCCAGAGGACAGTGGTATCAGCTCAAACAGGACGATAAATGGAAGGGGATTTGAACTTTATGATAAGGACTCCTGGTCAGTTTAAGAAAGACAATGACAGGATCAGAATATACGTTACTGCCTGCTGTGTATATGCAGCAATAGCGGTTATACCTGGTTCTTTGTCTCCAAATCAGAGCACAGGCCCAACGAGAACAATCCTCGGTCCACTTATGAGGGAGGCTTATCCACTCAGTTGGAGGGATGGTTTCCCTGCATATTGCTGCCAACTTCCTGTCACTGCCCCAGAGGTTTAGAATTAGCATTAATGACCTTCAAACAGCTTAATTTCCCCAAAGTCGTTGAACACAGCTAGTTGGCCCTACTAGGCTGAAAGCCATATGGCATCAATTGTAAATGTTTTGCTACCATTTCCCAACATAACCACCTGCCTGATTTACTGTTTGCTGGATACTCACCTTGAATGTGAATATGTCCACATAATTTTTTTCTTTAAATTAAGAAATGTAGTTTAAAATTATGATTCATTTTATCCTATTAAGATGTTGAAGGGGGATGCTGAAGAAGATTCACATTGTCAGTTTTGTATAAATCCACTTGTTGGAGAAAAGTGTTGAAATGAAATTAACAAAACCATCATATAAATATAAACGTGTAGATTGTTAAAATTACAGTTTTAGGAAATTTGCAACATAAAGTACAAGGTAAATAAATATCTCATTTTGAACTCACATATTTAGTACAAAATATTGCCCAAAATACATCCTAGGGCTTGGGGATATTTAGAAAAGAGAAGACCCCCAGAGCTATAAATCACTAAAAAACCAGATAGCTTAACTTCAAAATGCATTTTATTTTTCTTAATCTTGGGTTTCAAGATAAAACCTTGAAGAAAACTGTAGAAGCCTTTTCTCTTAGCCATAAAATAGACTCCATATCCCTCCCTTTCCTACCATGTATACTCCCTTCACATTTATCTAATTGTATGCTGTCGTCTATATGCCTTCTTAGAAGTTGCAGGGGCTAATCTTGAGTCTGACAAAGGAAGCTTGGAGACTCAGCTGCAAAATTCCCAAGATTACTGCAAGGTGGCTGGCTAGTCAACAACCCCGCCATTGTTGAGATGCTGCCAGCTCGTGATTCAGGAGGACTGAGACACAAAATAGCCACAAGAGCAAGACACACAGACATTGTACTCAGCACAATTCTTTCGCGCCTTCCTTATCAATTTTTCCACACTTAAACCCCTACCCTCACCCCCAAAATTGAAGTGGTTGGTTTGAATGGGAATCCGGCCACATCCCCTTTACTAGTTTTGGTTAGTAAAATCCCTTTCTTTCTACCAGACCTCACTCTTGTGAATTGGACTCTGCAAGTGGTAAGCATTCAGATCTGTATTCAGTTACAACGAAGTGATCTCTCTGCAATGGATACAGAAAAGATAGGTTCAAGGGGAAATATAGGGGAAGAGGGAGCGGGAACTTAAATATTGGGGATAAATGAATTTGGGATAATTAAAAGCAGACATAGAGAAAATTCTGAAGGGAAACTGGTAATAGTGTATATGGAGACATTGTGCTCCTCAATGGAAATGTTGAGGATACAATATTGCTTCCATGCATCTCCCTTTCAGCAATTCAGCCCAGTGACTTGATGCAATGACATCACCCGTTCTCTTCTGAGGAAACAGTTTTAGACATTCAAAGCCCAGTTGTTCAATGTAGCCGAGATTCTTTAATTTCTATTTCAGCTAATTAGTAGCAATACAAACTCTTGCCAAACAAGAAATGTGAATTCTTAAAGATTAAATTTTATTTTATCTCTATCTAGAGGTAGGAAACCAATCTTTTGGGAGGCACAAATTAGGATGACAGCCAAAATTCATTTATTCATTCCAAAATAAAACCTTTATGTGTAGCGAATTATTTTTCATAATTCTAGAAAGTGGCATGTTCCAGCAATTATAATTATAAAGTGTACTGTTTTTGGAGGGTAAAATAGTAAGTCACATCATTAAGGTCAAAATGATGTTTAAAGGAAAACTATAACTATGCCTTTAGTATATTAAAATTAGATAATATTTTATACATCTGTCCCTGCAAAATAAAACACTTTTTATATGTTTTCTTTGGCTCATACACAACTAAATTTGATGAGATAAAATATACAATATTTGACAGGGTCAATTTCCTTTTCAAGTTGGATTTTAATTAATTCAATAAGCATGTATTGATGACCTACTGTATGCAATACATTTGGCTAAATTTAGCATATCTGATTTTGCTCTATCATCATGGATCGTGATGTTTGTGACGGGGGATGTTTGTGACTGGAAGCTTTTTTTTCCCATTAGCCAAATAAATAAGTAGGTAAATGCTTAAATATTTTTTTAAAAATCCACGTGGTGTTATTTTGAGAGGTATAGAATTTATCTAAGCTCCAGTTCCTTCCATTGGAAAAATGCATATTTAAATGAGGTAATATGTATAAAGGCAATGGCGGCTGGGCACGGTGGCTTGTGCGTGTAATCCCCGCAATTTGGGAGGCCCAGGTGGGACGATCACTTTAGCCCGGGAGTTCAAGATCAGCCTGGGCAACAGGGAAAGACCCAGTTTCTACAAAATATTTTTAAAGTTAGCTGGGTGCAGTGGCACGTGCCTGTAGTCCCAGCTACTTGGGAGGCTGTGGCAGAAGGATTGCTTAGGCCTGGGAGGTTGAGGTTGCAGTGAGCTGTGATCGCGCTACTGCACTCCAATCTGAACCACAGAGTGAGACCCTGTCTCTAAAAATAAATACAGAAATAAAGACATACATACATACATACATACATACATAAAAAATAAGGCAAAGAGTAGGCCCTCAATAACATGAGCTAATATCAATCTGTATTTCCATAAATTGGTATCATTCTATGTATCCATAGCCTCCAAACCTGTTATAGTCCAGTCTTTGGCTCCTTTTCCTGTGGCTTTAAAAATTTATATTAGATAAGGAAAAGAATCACACTATATACTTACCCTTAACTGTTTTATAGTTATTTTCAGATTTACATTTCCTGTGGTTACCAAATTAAAAATGGCTACATGTAAAAACATACCTTTCTGGACAGTTTAGTTTCTCAAAGTTCAGAGCAACTCATATGCACTTACATGTAAAAATTATATAAAATATGCATATGTTAACTTCTCATATATACTTAAAAGATACCTAACAAAATTGAGAGTTCGCAATGGTGTTACACACATATTTGAAGTTGCAAATAGAAAAAAACAGATATCCAGAAATCAGGCTGAGTTTATACCCTAGAGATATTTGCAATTCCTCCATAATAAAGTGACAGAATTTGTGACTTTGAAGCTAAAAATTATGCATAACTGCATTTTACACAATTTTAGCCATCAACAACTTATATTAACAATTAAATTAAGTTATACATCAAGCCAGAAAAGATAGCAAATTTCTCATGTTCTGGTATGGGAAGAAGAAAGGCATTTTTAGTTTAAAATTTAGTATGTGACACAAAATGGCCAGATGGTGCACACAATCCATTTGTTGCAGGGCTTCTAGTTCTTTCCGTGCATTGGAAGAAAACCAGGTGACAAGTTAGGCAGCAGTTTTTATGTAGGACATTTCCAAATTGCATATAATCAGAGAATAAGGATCTAGAAGGTAACTTCCAACTAAAACAAGCCATTCTGACTCAAAGTAACAAGAATTCAGTCTTAATAATCACAAATGTTTTCTGTTCTCAAGCTTAAAAGTCTATTCTCTATTTTCTTTGGACTCACAGTGTCTTAGAATTTTTGCACACATAGTCTTACATTTTCCTCTTCACAGAATGGGATTGGCAGAAAAAAATGAGAGAACTTTTTGCAGTTAGTGATTTTTTCCAAGATCACAGAGCTAGTCAATACACCATGTGATTCACATAAAACATGAGAATAGCCAGTATAGGGTACCTAGAAATGAGGAGCATTGCAATTATAACACAAACAAAAATTATACCCCATTTTACTAGTTTGAATCATTACCACAATAAACATGGATTCATATGTTAGTCTGTGATAGAACCAAAAGAAGACATTTATGTGATTTTTTTTTAATGGCATGCATCTGCTCGGGACAGGCTGTGCTTTTTAGAGGAACAACTTTATCCTTCAGTAAAAAATTCTGAAGAAGTGTGATATCAAAGCTCAATTAAACTTGATATTTAAAGTCTTTATACCAAAATAATGAATCTATTCATGAACAATACAAGAATGAGATTTGGCAGGAAAGCTATGTCAGTATATCTCATGTCAGTGCCTAGCTAGGATGCTAATTCACAAGAAAAAATATTGTCATTCTCCAATGTCGGACAGTTATTTGAAGCCTGTCTGCTTTTTTTGGTAGAGATACTTTAAATAAGGAACCTGGGGAAAGAGTTACAGATATCTACTGGCATGAAGAGGAAGACCGTTTGCTGAATATAATTGAATGGATTTTTTATGAGTATTGGTATTATTTCAATTTTCAATTAAAAAAATAAACTGGTATATGCAAAATCTTCATGCTGTGGGCCATATTGAAAGATAGTAAATAATTGAAATAAAATGCCGAGATATTGGTGGGGACCCGTCTGCACCTACTAGGGTCTTGATGTTACCTGAGCCCCCTTAGGTATTTTAAATATGTGCCAGAAGACAGTGCTTCTCAGGACATGATTTTTCTATTCCTAAAAATAAGTTATAGGAAAAATAGACAAATGAAGACTAAATGTTTCAAGAGGGAACCCATATAATGGGTTAAATGAGGCATAGGATAGCAGTGTGTGAGGCATTTTGTATTAGAGCTCATTTAAAATACCATCGGTTACATGAGGTTTCAGAAAAAAAGAAAACAGCCTGTGTTCTGCATAAACAGCTGTATGCAATGTATTGTAAAACGGGTATGAGGAATTAAGGAAAGAATGCCTTTTCTTCTGGTGTTCATCTTCCTCCTGGTTCCTAGCCAACTACAAGAATTTGTTTTATAATCTTGCTTATGGCACCTTCCATGGCAACAGGTGCTTACTCATTTTGACAAATGTCACTTTATTAACAATCGTGATGTATGCAAAAAGGACTAACAATCCCTCTAGTTATGCAAAGGACAGGCACAGTACCCGCTGGGGATCAGAGCCTACCAACTTTGTGACAGCTCACAGTATATGTTCACTATTGAAGCCAATGGAGTATATATTGAATATACACGTTGTTCAAGGATTGGTCCTGCTTTATGCTTGAGGCTTATCTTATTTTCAATGTGTCCTGATTTATTAAACTAGTTTTATGATGGGCACACCTAAAGAGCATCTGTCTCCTATACAAGAAATGGCCATGATATAGTTACAAACTTGGCAATGTAGAAATAAACTTAGAAATGTAGGCAAATATGAGATGATACCTGAACATCATCTCAGCCACACCACAGTTATGGAGATATTGTTTTCTAAGGCTAAGGTCCAAATACTTTATCATATTTTTATATCTTGCATGTAGTAGATAATTTCTATACATACCAATCACACACACACACACACACACACACACTCAATGTCATAGCAATCTAATTAGAAATAAAAGTTTCTAAATTTCAAATAATGTGGAGCAAAACTATAAAATATTGTCTTAACTTTTACAAATTTTTTAAAAAGATGATTCACAGGATTATGGAGGATATTGATCCAATTGAATAAAACATAAAGCCCTGAATGCTTCCCCACTCTTCCATTTTTATAGAAACTAAGAAGCAATTTAAGGATTTCTTTTTTAATGTGAAGAAAAATGTTTTGTTAGATTTTCTGCTAAATGCCATTTAAATAATCAATTTGCCAACATTTAGGGAAATTGAGTATGCCAATTCTCTAAAAAGCTTGTGATTTCTCTTTAGGGTAACGTGTAACAGTGATGCATAGGAAAATTCAGGGATGTGCTTTGAAATACTATTAGTAGATAGCAAATGGGGGATAGATGGATAAAAATTTAATCTATATATGACTGGGCAAGAGTTAAAAGGAATAATGTATCTCTCTATATACATGGGTCTGAAAATTGGCCTCAAAAATGATACTGAGTTAAAAAACACTAAGTGAAACATGGTGAATATCACATTTCCCTGTGTAAATATAAAAATAGAAAAAATATAACAATCATTGTTGATATATATTTAGGCAAGAAAGGATTAATAGTTTAATATTGAGAGTAGATTAGACACACACATATATTAAGTATGTAAGAATTAGCCTTTGGATTTGTTAATCTTTTTGTTTTAATCTGCTCTATCTCTATTTAGTATTTCATTCATTATTATTGTTGGTTTTTATAATTGCATTTCTTCTGCTTGGGTTTCTTATTTTCTCCCTAATATCTTAAGTTAACTGTTGAATTTATCTGTTTTCAGACTTTATTGCTTTCTTGTATGTTTTAAATATGCTTTCCTATTTCCAAATCTACAAATTTTTCAAAAAAAATTGTTTTTTTCTGACTTTGAACTTCGTTGTGCTTAGAGAAGTATATCTGTCTGATAATTCCTTGGAATTGGCTGATATGTGCATTATGTCTTCCCCACGTGGTTCGGTTTTCTCTGAAGCTCCGTGCGTACCTGAGAACACTGTGTATTCCTTGGTATGATGGGTTTGCTGACTTCTTCATATGTTTTGAGGCAAGTTATTAGAGGCATCGAAGTTGAAATGAGTGTATAATTATCATTGTTTTATGATGTTTTCCATTCTATGTGATGCTTTGTGCCTTAAAGACTTCACTCTATAATATTAATATAGATACACAAGCTTTCCTTTGACTAATATTTAAGCTGCCTAATTTCTTATCCTTTGTGTATCAGTTTTCCCATGTTTTTATTTTCATGTGTGATTCTTCGATAGTATAATCCTGGATCTTATCTTTTATTGAATTTAACCTTTAACTAGAAAGTTAATTTATTTACATTTATTAGGATTGCTGTTATATTTGGATTCATTACCATCCTATTTCTTGTTTTGTATATTCCTATTTTGCTTCATCGCTTTTACTTTTTATCACTTTTTCTGCATCCTTTACATGAAGTTTTTATTTAAATTCTATTTCCCTCTTTATTCTTTTAATAGCTACCATGAAATTTTAACAGATTTATTTAAAGTCTACATTAATCATTTTCTCTATTCCTTCTTTATATAACATAGGGACCTTCGAATTATAAAAATCAAATCACCTGCTATTTAGTCTTACTTATTGTCCCATATTTTAATTATATCCTTTCTTTATTCCCAGATTTCATATTTTTATTATTTCACACAGACTCTGTGGTTTATCTACATGCTTTCCACGTTCTTCATTCAACATTTCTTCTTGTATCTCCAGCTTTCCTTTTGTGGTTATTTTCCATCTTGCTGACATATCATCAAAAGTTTGTTGAAGTGTGAATCTATTCACTTTTAGGTTTCCTAAAGGGAGTTTTAGTTTTTCTTTTAGGTTTACTTACATCTTACTTTTGAATTATTTCAAACATGACAAAATATGTGAGAGGAGTACAAATATTAATACTTCCTATATACCTTGCCCCAACATCCTTTACTTGTTTATGTTTTACTGAATGCACTTTATCATTCTCTCTCTCTTTCTTCATCCTCAGTGTTCATTTTATTACCATGTTGACAGGAAGAGTTGTTCTTGATATTAAGGATTTTAAATCAGCTTATTATCACTGCAAATTTCCAAAAGAGAGAAAGAAGGGTAACAGTGTGAATCTCTCTATGGCTTCTAGTAAAAATGGAAATATTGCTTAGATTGGAGGAAGGTCATAGAGCACTCTCAGAAGAAATATGATCGTATTGCCATCATAGAAGCAATACATTTGTCTTTTGTCTCCTTACTTGTTTATATTTTTTCAACTATTTAAATCAAACAATTTGAGTTGAAAGTTCACCACCACTCTCACCTACCAGTTACAAGATAGAACACTGGAAATATTATTTCCCAAACATGTGTTTTCATTTTGATGATAGTCAGCTACTAATCTAGATGCTTGATATAAGAGACATTATCTAAGCTCTACCATACCTGTATCACTAGAATTACTTCCCTATTATACATGAAGATATACAGGCATACCTTGGAGATATTGCAGATTCAGTTCCAGACCACTGCAGTAAAGCAAACATTGCAATAAAATGAGTCATATAAATTTGTTGGTTTTCCAATGCATAAAAAAGTCATGTTTACATTACAATATAAGCAGCTGAGTGTGCAATAGAAGTATGTCTAAAAAACAATGCACATACTTTAATTTTAAAATACTTTATTGCTAAAATGCTAAGGATTATCTGTTCCTTCATCAAGTTGTGATTTTTCACAGGTAAAGGGTTTGGTCCCAGTGTTGGTGGCAGCTGACCAATCAGGGTGGTGGTTTCTTAAGGTTAATGTGGCTGTGGCAATTTCTTCTAACAAGGCAGCAATGAAGTTTGCCACATTGGTTGATTTTTCCTTTCGTGAAAGATTTTTTTTTTTTTTTTGTAGCATGTGATGCTGTTTGATAACTTTTTCCCCACAGTAGAACTTCTTTCAAACCCAAATTCTGCCACTGCTTTATCAATTCAGTTTCTGTAATATTCTAAATTCTTTGTTGTTATTTCAGGAATGTTCACAGCATCATTACCAGGAGTACATTCTATCTCATGGAACAACTTTCTTTGCTCATCTGTAAGAAACAACTCCTAATGCATTAAAATTGTATCTTGAAACTGCAGCAACTCAGTCACATCTTCAGGCTCCACTTCTAATTCTAGTTGTCTTGCTGTTTCCACCACATCCGCATTTACTTCCACTGAAGAGTTAAACCCCTCAAAGTCATCTGTGAGAGTTGGACTCAACTTCTTCTAAACTCCTGTTATTGTTGACATTTTGGACTCCTCCCAGGAATCACAAATGTCCTTAGGGTCATCTAGAGTGGTGAATCCTTTCCAGAAGATTTTCAATTTATTTTACCCAGATTCATTAGGGGAGTCATTATGGCAGCAATAAACTTACTATGTTTAGTTCTTATGTAATAAAACTTGAAAGTTGAAATTACTCCTTGATTCAGAGGCTACAGAATGGATGTTGTGTTAACGAGCTTAAAAACACGAATATCCTTGTTCATCTCCATCAGAACTCTTGGGTGTTCAGCTACATTGTCAATGAACAGCAATATTTTGAAAGGACTCTTTTTTTTTCTGAGCAGTAGGTCTCAAGAGCAGGATAAAAATATCCAGTAGACCATACTGTTAACAGATATGCTGTCATTCAGACTTTGCTCCATTTATAGAGTACAGGCACAGTAGATTTAGCACAATTTTTACTATTTTCAGAATCGTTAATCAGTATTGGCTTCAACTTCAATTTACCAGCTGCATTAGCCCCTACCAAGAGTGTCACCCTGTGCACTGAAGCTTTAAAGCCAGGCATTGACTTATTTTCTAGCCATGAACGTCCTAGACAGCATCTTCTTTCAATATAAGTCTGTTTCATCTACACTGAAAATCTCTTGTTTAGTGTAACAAACTTCATCTATTATCTTAGCTAGATTTTCCAGATTATGTGCTAAAGCTTCTACATCAGCACATGCTAGTACTTCACCTTGCACTTTTTCTTTTATTTTGGGATGGCTTCTTTCCTTAAAAATTATCAACCAACTTCTTCTAGCTTCCAACTTTTCTACTTCATTTCTCTCAGCCTGAAGATAATTGAAAATAATTTGGGCCTTGTTGTAGTTGGTTTGGTTTTCTATCCAGACTAATAAAACGTTCTTCATATCAGCAACAAGTCTGTTTTACATTCTTTATCGTTCATTTGTTCACTGTAGTAGCACTTTCAATTACCTTCAAGAACTTTTCCTTTGTGTTCCTAAGTTGGCCGTTTGTTATAAGAGACCTAGCTTTTAGCCTCTCTCAGCTTTCAACATGCTTTCTTCATTAAGTTTAATCATTTCCAGCTTTTGACTTAAAGTGAGAGATGTATGATGCTTTTCTTCTCACTTGAACACTTACAGGCCATTGTAGGGTTATTACTTGGCCTAATTTTAATATTGTTGTGTCTCAGGGAATAGTGAGGCTTGAGGAGAAGAAGAGAGATGGAAGAACAGCTAGTTGCTGAAGAAGTGGGAACACACATGATATTAATTAAGTTCACTATCTTATATGTGCAGAGTGTATGGTGTCCCACAAACAATTACAATAGTGACATAAAAGATCATTGATCACAGATAACCATAACTAATATAATGACAATGAAAAAATCTGAAATATTGTGAGAGGTACTGAACTGTGACCCAGAAACCAAAAGTGAGCACATACTGTTGGAAAAAATGGTGTGGATAGAATTGCTCAAGGCAGGCTGGTCACAACCTTCAATTTGTAAAATCACAACATCTACAAGAAAAGTGCAATTAAACAAAGTACGCTTGCCATTGCTCCAGGTTACAGAGAGAAAAAGTGGAAGAGATTAGATTCAAATCAAATCTCTGTGATGCCAAAATCCATGATCTTAATCATTAAATACATTGCTTCCAATTTTATGTCTAGATAATATATATTTCATAGGTTTTATATAAAAATCTATTGTTTAACATCATCTCATTAGTAATATATATATAATATTCAGAAAATTTAATTAAACAATGGTTGCTTAAATGAACTACTGCTTTATTAAGCAAGAAACAAATCTTAATCTGTAATATATATTTAGAAGTAGGATTTATAACATTAAAATAAGCCATGATGGTTTTTCCAAAATAATGAGAAAATGACCCCTTAAATCAATTATACTTTAAAAAGAAAGATGCCTGTTTTGTCTGTCTTTATGAAGGAGATGAAATTTGGCAAGGCAAAAACTTTAGGTTGTTAAAAGAAGCAAGTTAACTCATGTTTATGTTTTATAACTTATTTTATTTTTTAAAACAACCTTGAGTTGAGTTTTCTTTGTATTTATTTTGTACTATTTTAAGATGTATAGGTCATTTGCAAGTAGTTAGTTTCTGAATTTTCGGTGCAATCCAAATACTTAGTTTAGTATTACCTGTGGTTTACCTGCTAATTTAAAAAGATGACTATAACATGCAAATTAAGATTATAACCACGCATTTTCAACTGCAAACTATATGGAGAGAGTATTCGTTATGAAAAAGATAAAATAAAAATTACATAGTTTCTATTTTCTTTGCAGTTTAAAAATGAATTGGAAAATGAATTAGTAATAATGTTTAAAATGCATTTAATTGTGTTTTTTAATGTTGCATGGCATAAAATTTTGATAGCTCGGTTAGAAATGTATGTCTGAACTAGATTTCACAGAAACTGTTTTCCTCTTTGTATTGGTGAAATACTAACTGCTGTGTCTTGATATGACCACTTGATGGAACTCTTTCATTTTTCTTTCAGCATTCTCTAAGCAGTGACAAACTTACCTTTCTGGGCAGGTATAAAAGTATATATATGTAGCCGGGCGCGGTGGCTCACGCTTGTAATCCCAGCACTTTGGGAGGCCGAGGCGGGCGGAACACGAGGTCAGGAGATCGAGACCACGGTGAAACCCCGTCTCTACTAAAAAATACAAAAAATTAGCCGGGCGTGGTGGTGGGCGCCTGTAGTCCCAGCTACTTGGAGAGGCTGAGGCAGGAGAATGGCGTGAACCCGGGAGGCGGAGCTTGCAGTGAGCCAAGATTGCGCCACTGCACTCCAGCCTGGGCGACAGAGCGAGACTCCGTCTCAAGAAAAAAAAAAAAAAAAAGTATATATATGTATGTGTGTGTGTATATATACATGTATATATATGTGTGTGTGTGTATATATATGTATATATATGTGTGTGCCTATATATATGTATATATATGTGTGTATATATGTGTATATATATATGTATGCTTAAAGGAATTCGTTATTTGGCATATTTAGTATTCTCTACCATTTTTATGTATGTCAATTTTATTTATTTCTATGGAGAACCACAGTGTTAGTAAGTCGATCTGTAGAAAAAAAAATACTACTTCTTAAATAAACTCTTGTTCTCATTTCCCTCCAAGAATTTTTGGCAGAAAATTAATTTTAAATAATTCTTAATATTTAAATATAATAATATCCAAGATGTTATTTTCTTTATAATCAAACTGAAACTCTATTTCTGGGATGCCTTCAAAATTAATAGTCAGAAGCATTCACAAGGTCTTGGGAATTAGAGGGTGTTAGGTAGCTGTGGGAACTTCCTAACAATTATCCTTATTAAGAAAGATAGCTTGAGAAGGGGAGAGATTGATTTTGAAGTGAAGCTTTCAATAAAGTCATATAGAACAATTAGGAAAAACTAGAAGTGAAGGACGGGGTGAAAATCGCCTTCTCTTCATTGAAAACATTGACGCTATAGGTCATCCAAGAGCTGTGGATTAGGTATCAATCATCTATTTGTGACCTTTCATTTAAACTTTCTGAAGTTTTGCATAAAATAGGGATAATCGTAAATCTCTCACGAGGATCAGATACAATAAAACTCACTATAGTAACACATTTGTAAACTCTAAAAACATCGTGGAACTAGTAGTTGTTGGAATGATCACATTGTTGTAAAGAAAGCCCACATTAAGCATGTCAGCATATCTCGGAGAAAAAGGCCGTCTTCGGTAACTCTACCTTACAAAATATTTTCCATGCTCTGTAGTGTCTGGCTCCTAGTCACAAGAATCTCAAGGAAGTAAGGCCTCTTTTTTGTTTGCCATTTATTCTAAGTGATCTCTGCCACTTCAGTGGCATCTAGTCCTATGCTAATGGTGGCCAAATCATTTTTCCAGTCCAGAATCTCTACATGAACTCCACCATCCTATTAGACACTTTCTCACCAATATTCTGGAAACTTAAATTTCTCTTTGCTTAAACCAAACTCACTGTGTTTATTCTGCAAAACTGTTGCATACACTTGGCTGACAGAGTTTTTGGTTTTTAAATTGATGACCGTGATTAATTTCTCTTTTGGCTCCCCCGTACCCAGCCTACAGTAGTCAGTCACTGATTAACCATTGAATGAATGAAGTATTTTGAAGCTCAAGACATAGATTTGACCTAATGGTGATAATTTCAAACATTAATTTGTTTTATTGTGACTCTGTTAGAGATTGGCTTATACAATATTACTTTCCTACTGATTCTTGTTTTTATCTATTTTTGGTCTACACAAGGCATTGAAAATATAAGGCACTGAATGTGCCCTCATTTTCAGAGTTTAAAAGAAATTTCATTGCTGCACTAATGATAAAAATTTAATCAACTCTTTTTTAGGAATAAGTTATAAAATACTATTCATGCTTTTTCTCAATATACACTTTTTCTTCTTCAATTACTGGAGTGAGGAAACTCACTTAAGAGGAATGTCTTTCAATAATAGCAGCTGTAAGGAAAAAGCATATTTTCACTGCCAAGAAAAACTATCAGATAAAATACATTCATTGTACAAAAGAATTATGAACGATTTCTGTAGACAGGCAATATGGTATGTACTATTGAATGTGTTGAGGATAAAGTAATAAACAAAAGTACATGTTCTTACATTCTTTGAGCTTGTGTGGGAAACCCAATATAAACAAATGTGCTATTTATATTTTGGTTTAACTTACTTTATTTCAGGTTGCAACAGAACTATACAAAATGTGAAGAAGGGAAGGTGATGAAGTAACACAGGCTGCTATTTTCTAATGGGTTGTCAGAGAAGATCTGTCTAAGGGGAGACTTTATATAGATATCTGAGTGAAATGATGGGCCAAGTCATTTGGGGAAGACATTTTGGATTGCCTCGAGAGGTCTCAAGAACCTTCCAGGGCTCTCCAGAACCCCTCTTCAGGGATCTCTGACAAGATACTGATTACAGAGATGTCTGAGGACTGAGCTGGGACAATCCAACATTTGTAGTATTGATGCAAAGAAAGCCCACCAAAAGAGATTTAGATCATTTCTACAGTTCTATAAAAATATTTTTATGACTCCCAATTTTCATTTAGTTAGCGTATTTTTTCTTCTTCATGTCACCTTTACCCTTTTGTTGACTGTAAAGAAATCCATACACTTACGCAATGTATTCTGTGACAGCATAAGCTGTTTTCAATGATGGGAGCATCAATTTATAGGTAAGCATAACTCAATTAAAGCACATAAGTTCAGGTACTAAAATCAATACAAAGAGCATATTCTGCTACCTCCCAGTCGCCCGCCCCCGGTTTACATATGCTTAACATTTCTGGTGGACAGAATCTTGCTGCTTGTTTGGGATTCTTGACATCACAATATTCATCGTAGAGTAGGCATGCAATGCTTTTAATTTAAATCAATAAGTTAATTTCAAGGGGCAGGAAAGTGAGCAAAAGGGGGCTTATGACCCTTTTTCCTAAAGAGCAACCAATGATCAGCCATCATTGATTGCTACACAAGGCCACTCCTGAGATCCCAGTTCTAATATCATAAATAATCAAGTACATGAATATAATAGAAAGTGAAACCCATGCTTTCCTGACAACAGTGTCTTGCTTCTGGAGATAAAACTAATGATTTTCCCAGAAAATTTTTAAGCAACATTTGGAGGAAAAGCTAAAGAGAGATTTGAATATTATTCCTTTAGGACAGGATTGCCTGGTAACTTACAGGGCACCTATTTAAATGTGAACTTCAAATAAGCCTCTAAGTATTTAAGATGTTCTTATACTAAAAAGTTATTTGTTTTTTACATGAAATTGAAATATAAGTAGAAATCCTCTATTTATATTTGCTAAATCTGACAATCCTATGTTAGGAATACTTTAGACAGATTAGGGTAAGATACATTTTCTGGAAACCTCAAGCAACCTATTTTTGTTAGTCCATCAATCAAAGCCAAGGAGCCAATAGGATAGATTAGTATGGCTAAATGTCTTAGGCTATTGGCAAAAAGTGTGGGTGTAGTATTTTTCAAGACAAAATAAAAGAAAGGAAGTTAGCTTTTAGATGGATGAAATGTTCTTTCTTAGCTATGATTTTATTAAAAATATACTGAGATGAGAAATTCAATCCTTTCTCAGATGAGAAGAAATCCAAACATAAGCACAATAAAACGTGTGAAAGCAATAAAATACATGCTATAGAATTCAACCATATTCAAATATATACTGATAGAGCAAATATGAGAGAGGATAATAATACATGAAGCTAAACTATGCCCTCTTCCATGAAAAATCATAGGCTTAAATTGTCTGTGGAGGGGCTAGGCCATTCATAATGACAAAAGATGAAGACAATAATAAGAGTTATATAACATTTTTAGTAGTTATATTAAGCTTCTAAGTGAGGTTAAAAAGTAACAGAAATATTCCCAACCGTGTGATAAAAACATTAAAAAATTACTACAATTGACAGAACTCCAGGATCATAAGAGACTTGTTAGATTCTAAAGGAAGTTGCTAATGAATAAGGAAAGCTGTTAAACAGGCATTGAAAATCTCCAAAGAACTAGGGCATGCATTAAAGAAATCTTCAGGAAAATGCAATATAGTAAAATTCAGAAAAAAATGTTTAACTGTGGTGTGGTATAAAACTCCAGTGGTGTGAATTTCAGAATCAAGAATAGACCTGAGAAGGAAGAGGAAGAGGAGTAGGAGGGGGACCTTTCTACCAAAGATCATTACCTGTCAAAACCATGAAGTCTCTTAATAAAATAAGCTACTGACTAGATTTTAAATTTGCATTGGAAATGCCATGACGATTAAAAATTTTTACATAAAAAAAGGCCTTGGTTATTTGAATGTGTTCTCTAACTCTGGTTGTGTGCTTGGAATTAAAGCCCTATCACTGGCGTTCCAGCTCTGCTGTGATCCTATTTTGGGGGCTAGTTCCTGGCAATGATGCTATGAGCATATTTGCCAAATTGTCTGAAGACCACTTTTCTTGTTATGCAAATATCAGTTTAGTCATCCAACTTGTGTATACAGTTCTGGAACAAGAAGCATCTGGAAAAAAAAGAACATATGACACTTAGCTAAAAGTGGGGGATGGGGATATTCTTTGGAGGAAAAGAATTCTATCAAGGACCTAATATATTTAATTCTGTTGGTTAAAAACAAATTTCCAATGGTTTCAAACCAGAAATTAATTAAAATAAAAATGGGAGTTAACATGAAATATTAACAAAACTTTATCATTCCTATTTGTTTTGGTTAACTGTGCTTAATAAGTGTTCAGAAAAAACATGGCATTATATTAATGTCTCCTAAATATTTGAAAATCTGTAATTTAGCACTTCTTACATTTCTTTATTATTATTATTATACTTTAAGTTCTAGGGTACATGTGCACAATGTGCAGGTTTGTATACATGTGCCATGTTGGTGTGCTGCACCCATTAACTCCTCATTTACGTTAGGTATTTCTCCTAATGCTATCCCTCCGCCAACCCCCCACCCCATGACAGGCTCTGGTGTGTGATATTCCCAACCCAGTGTTCAAATGTTCTCATTGTTCAATTCCCACCTGTGAGTGAGAACATGCAGTGTTTGGTTTTCTGTCCTTGCGATAGTTTGCTCAGAATGATGGTTTCCAGCTTCATCCATGTCCCTACAAAGGACATGAACTCATCCTTTTTACAGCTGCATAGTATTCCATGGTGTATATGGGCCACATTTTCTTAATCTAATCTATCATTGATGGACACTTGGGTTGGTTGCAAGTCTTTGCTATTGTGAATAGTGCCACAATAAACATATGTGTGCATGTCTTTATAGTAGCATGATTTATAATCCTTTGTGTATATACCCAGTAATGGAATTGCTGGGTCAAATGGTATTTCTAGTTTGAGATCCTTGAGGAATCACCACACTGTCTTCCACAATGGTTGAACTACTTTACAGTCCCACCAACAGTGTAAAATCCTTCCTATTTCTCCACATCCTCTCCAGCACCTATTGTTTCCTGACTTTTTAATGATCGCCATTCTAACTGGTGTGAGATGGCATCTCATTGTGGTTTTGATTTGCATTTCTCTGATGACCAGTGATGATGAGCCTTTTTTCATGTGTGTGTTGGCTGAATAAAGGTCTTCTTTTGAAAAGTGTCTGTTCATATCCTTTGCCCATGTTTTGATGGGGCTGTTCGATTTTTTCTTGTAAATTTGTTAAAGTCTTCGTTGATTCTGGATATTAGCCCTTTGTCAGATGAGTAGATTGCAAAAATTTCCTCCCATTCTGTAGGTTGCCTGTTCACTCTGATGGTAGTTTCTTTTGCTGTGCAGAAGCTCTTTAGTTTAATTAGATCCCATTTGTCTATCTTGGCTTTTGTTGCCACTGCTTTTGGTGTTTTAGTCATGAAGTCCTTGCCCATGCCTATGTCCTGAATGGTATTGCCTAGGTTTTCTTCTGGGTTTTCATGGTTTTACATATCACATTTAAGTCTTTAATCCATCTTGAATTAATTTTTGTATAAGGTGTAAGGAAGGGATCCAGTTTCAGCTTTCTACATATGGCTAGCCAGTTTTCCCAGCACCATTTATTAAATAGGAAATCATTTCCCCATTTCTTGTTTTAGTCAGGTTTGTCAAAGATCAGATGGTTTTAGATGTGTGGTGGTATTTCTGAGGCCTCTGTTCTATTCCATTCGTCTATGTTTCTGTTTTGGTACCAGTACCATGCTGTTTTGGTTACTGTAGCCTTGTAGTATAGTTGGAAGTTGGGTAGCATGATTCCTCCAGCTTTGTTGTTTTTGCTTAGGATTGGCTTGGCAATACAGGCTCTTTTTTGGTTCCATATGAACTTTAAAGTAGTTTTTTTCCAATTCTGTGAAGAAAGTCATTGGTAGCTTGATGGGGATGGCATTGAATCTATAAATTACCTTGGGGAGTATGGCCATTTTCACAATAGTGATTCTTCCTATCCATGAGCATGGAATGTTCTTCCATTTGTTTGTATCCTCTTTTATTTCATTGAGCAGTGGTTTGTAGTTCTCCTTGAAGAGGTCCTTCACATCCCTTGTGAATTGGATTCTTAGGTATTTTATTCTCTTTGTAGCAATTGTGAATGGGAGTTCACTCATGATTTAGCTCTCTGTCTGTTACTGGTGTATAGGAATGCTTGTGATTTTTGCACATTGATTTTCTATCCTGAGACTTTGCTGAAGTTACTTATCAGATTAAGGAGATTTTGGGCTGAGATGATGGGGTTTTCTAAATATAAATCATGTCGTCTGCAAACAGGGACAATTTGACTTTCTCTTTTCCTAATTGAATATTTATTTCTCTTTATTTCTTTATTTCTTTCTCTTGCCTGATTGCCCTGGCCAGAACTTCCAGCACTATGTTGAATAGGAGTGGTGAGAGAGGGCATCCCCGTCTTGTGCCAGTTTTCAAAGGGAATGCTTCCAGTTTTTGCACATTCAGTAAGATATTGGCTGTGCGTCTGTCATAAATAGCTCTTATTATTTTGAGATACGTCCCATCAATACCAAATTTATTGAGAGTTTTTAGCACGAAGCACTGTTGAATTTTGTCAAGGGCCTTTTCTAAATCTATTGAGATAATCATGTGGTTTTTGTCTTTGGTTCTGTTTATGTGATGGATTATATTTATTGATTTGCGTATGTTAAACCAGCATTGCATCCCAGGGATGAAGCCAACTTGATCTTGGTGGATAAGCTTTTTGATGTGCTGCTGGATTCGGTTTGCCAGTATTTTATTGAGGATTTTCACATCGATGTTCATCAGGGATATTGGTCTAAAATTCTCTTTTTTTGTTGTGTCTCTGACAGGCTTTGGTATCAGGATGAAGCTGGCCTCATAAAATGAGTTAGGGAGGATTCCCTCTTTTCCTATTGTTTGGAATAGTTTCAGAAGGAATGGTACCAGTTCCTCTTTGTACCTCTAGTAGAATTCAGCTGTGAATCCTGGACTTTTTTTGGTTGGTAGCTATTAATTATTGCCTCAATTTCAGAGTCTGTTGTTGGTCTATTCAGGGGTTCAGCATCTTTCTGGTTTAGTCTTGGGAGGGTGTGTGTGTCCAGGAATTTATCCATTTCTTCTAGATTTTCTAATTTATTTGCATAGAGGCATTTATATTATTCTCTGAGGGTAGTTTGTATTTCTGTGGGATCGGTGGTGATATCCCCTTTATCATTTTTTATTGCGTCTATTTGATTCTTCTCTCTTTTCTTCTTTATTAGTCTTGCTAGCGGTCTATCAGTTTTGTTGATCTTTTCAGAAAACCAGCTCCTGGATTCATTGATTTTTTGAAAGGTGTTTTGTGTCTCTATTTCCTTCAGTTCTGCTCTGATCTTAGTTATTTCCTGACTTCTGCTAGCTTTGGGATGTGTTTGCTCTTGCTTCTCTAGTTCTTTTAATAGTGATATTAGGGTGTTGATTTTGGATCTTTGCTGCTTTCTCTTGTGGGCATTTAGTGCTATAAATTTCCCTCTACACACTGCTTTGTATGTGTCCCAGAGATTCTGGTATGTTGTGTCTTTGTTCTCATTGGTTTCAAAGAACATCTTTATTTCTGCCTTCATTTCGTTATGTACCCAGTAGTCATTCAGGAGCAGGTTGTTCAGTTTCCATGTAGTTGTGCAGTTTTGAGTGAGTTTCTTAATCCTGAGTTCTAATTTGATTGCACTGTGGTCTGAGAGATAGTTTCTTGTGATTTGTGTTCTTTTACATTTGCTGAGGAGAAGCACTTCTTACATTTCTGATGTGAAAACTGTTTTAACACTATGGCATCCTAGTTTAATAATTACATATTGAGTGGTCCAAACAGACCATAAATTTTTCCGAAAGCAATATTCATATCACACACATTGAAGTTATTTTCGACTGGATATTATACGATGCTGCTTATTTAGGCAAGATAGGGTTTTCTTTTAATATTGCAATGTGTGATGTACTAAAGAACGTTTATGTTGAAGCTTTAAAAAGACAGAAATAAGAGAAACCCAAACACATTCTGACTGGCTTTAAAAGTAAGAATAAATAGTCCTTCCAAAGCATCATAAAATGGATATAACAGCAAAAAAAAAAAAAAATGGGTAGAAATGTTATCGTTGTTTTTTCTTTGTTTCCTCAAGGGGGAAAAAATAGCACTTTTATCATGGTTGGGACATAACTTCTAAAGAAAAACAAATTTAGAGCTTTCTATGTATTTTCTATTTCTTTCTTTAGACAATATTACCACGTGGTCTGGTCTAATGCAGCTGTGACACATACACACACACACACATCACCGAACAGGATATGCTGTGCTATTGCTTTTGCTTCTTAGTGTGAATATTGAAAGGCCACAGGGTCACCTTCAGCTCTTTGGACACTGGCTTCCTGTACGTCCTGCTGTGTTTCCTGCTTGAATCCACAAGCCATATTGCACCGAGTATGTTTTGCAGAAATGTACCTTGATATGCCACATAATTCCCATACACATTTGCGGGCCTGCACTCATTATCGATTGAAAACAATCTGACCGAAAAGTGACAGTCTCGATTGCGATTTTCATTTGATCTTACAAATTATTTCCAAGGGCCACGGTGTTGGCACATTTGTAACTCCTGTGTCTCCTTCACCCTCTACAACAGACTTAGCCCCACCTTTTCATGGAAAAGCACAAGACCCTCAAATCATTGTGTTGTCCTAACGGCTTTCAAAGAATTACTTCCTTCGAAGTTATTTTCCTCTTTTTTTAACTTACATTTCTAAAGCTAGAGTCAGGATAGTTTATTCTGGTGCTGAAAAAAAATCAGTTAATAACCATTTTTATAAACTTCTACACATTTCTTTTGTGTAGGGTTGGTGTCGTGGAATATTGTGCATTTGGAGGTTAGAAAGAAACTGGTTCACTTTTGTTTTTGGAGGCAGGATTTCACTCTGTCGCCCAGGCTGGAGTGCAGTGGTGCGATCTCGGCTCACTGCAACCACCGCTTCCCGGGTTCAAGTGATTCTCCTGCCTCAGCCTCCCAAGTAGCTGGGATTACAGGCACCCGCCACCACGCCCAGTTAATTTTTGTATTTTTAGTAGAAATGGGGTTTCACCATGTTGGCCAGGCTGGTCTCCAACTCCTGACCTCAGGTGATCTGCCTTCCTCGGCCTCCCAAAGTGCTGGTATTACTGGTGTGAGCCAACACGCCTGGCTGGTTCACATTTTAAATATGTTACTTTTTAACCAAATGATTTGGGGCAAGTTTCTCCTGTTTTTCTTTTTTTTTTGAAATAGAGTTTCATTCTTGTTGCCCAGGGTGGAGTTCAATGGCGCGATCTCAGCTCACCACAACCTCCGCCTCCCAGGTTCAAGCGATTCTCCTGCCTCAGCTTCCCTAGTAGCTGGGATTACAGGCATGCGCCACCATGCCCAGCTAATTTCATGTTTTTAGTAGAGACGGGGTTTCTCCATGTTGGTGAGGCTGGTCTCAAACTCCCGACGTCAGGTGATCCGCCCGCCTTGGCCTCCCAAAGTGCTGGGATTACAGGCATGAGCCACTGCGCCCGGCCATTTCTCCCCTTTTTCACATGTGTTTTCTCAGCTATAAAATATTATTTATCCCTGTAGATCTCTATTCACCTCGAAAGTCAAGATAAAACTTTCCATTTGCTTCCCAGTATATATTTGGACATTTTGCCATAGTGAACTTACCCATGCCTGTTTTTCAGTGTGTTCATTTGTATTACTTTGGAAAAGCTATTATCTTGCCATCCTCTTTGTTGTCTTCTGATTTCTACTCCCTACTTCTCATTGAGATTTTCTTCTGCCCTCAGGTAGTACATGCTCATCCATCTCTATTGTATATCAATAGGCCTTTGAAAATAATCCTAGCTGTAAATCCTGACGATTAAATAATTCAGAATTATTTCCTCATCTGCATCATCCTGATATATATTCCTATGTTGCCACACTGTGTTCAGTGGTAGAAACACATGCTAAATTATGCATGTACATTTTCTTTTTTCTTTTTTTTTTTAGACAGAGTATCACTCTGTTGCCCAGGCTGGAGTGCACTGGCACGATCTTGGCTCACTGCAACCTCTGCCTCCTGGCTTCAAGCGATTCTGCTGCCTCAGCCTCCCAAGTAGCTGGGATTACAGGTGTCCACCACCATGCCTGGCCAATTTTTGTATTTTTACTAGAGACGGGGTTTCACTTGTGGGCTGGGCTGGTCTCAAGTACTTGACCTCGTTATCTGCCCTCCTCGGACTCCCAAAGTGCTGGGATTCGCATGTTCATTTTCCAGTCACTATTTATGCATTCTTCAATCATACTGCTTTTCTCAGCATATACATACATAAAATGTTTTCTGTGCATCAAGCCTTATTCTAGGCACTTGGTATAGACTAAAAACAAAAAAAATAGGATAATCTATTCCCCTGCCCCCTTGAAACTCACAGTCAAACAGGAGAAAAATATATGAAACAAAAGAATAAAGTAAATAATTTTGTCATTTGAATAAACACAAAGATAGAGTGATATTATAGAACAAAATCCTTAAGTACTTTTGGACAATGAGTAAGAGGTTTTAAAGAAATGCCATTTAAACAGATACTTTAAAAATAAAGAAAGATTCACCGAATCACAGGGATCAAGGAGGAACTATGAATAAGTAAAATTAACCTAGGGAGGAACTTAAGGAAGAAACGTAGATCAGAATGTGCAGAGCTTTGAAAGAGTCATTTTAAGAATGTTCTTACCTTATCTGAAGGGTACTGGGAAGATACCGAAAAGTTTCAGCAGAAGGGTAACTTGACCTCAATTGTATTTTTAAAGAAATCATTCTAGTTTCTGTTTGTGGAGCAAGAAAAAAGAAAGATTGTTTGGGAAAGAACAGGAAGTGGGGGAAAATCATGAGTAGAATTCTACAAGCAGGTTTTGCAAATATATGTCTAGAGCTAGAAGAAATATCTGGTACAGATATAAATTTGGGTTACTTCAGTCTATCATTATTAAAGGAAAGAATGGGAGTAGGTGAGATTCCATTGAGTGTATATTGCAAGAAGAGTGGGGAAAAGTGTGGGGAAAACACTTTAAAAATAAGTAGAAAAGTAAGACCTGGTAACGAACAATCTAGAAGCAAGAATTATAGAGGTGTGAGGAACATCCTCAGAATGAGATTACATTGTATGATGGGTGCTGTGATCACAGCCCTCTTTAAGGGTGGCCTCAACTGCCTGCAACCAATGACTGATCAACAGACGGATATGAAGGCACAGTCTACCCGTTCCAACTAGAACTTGGCCTTTATGCAACTCTGAAGTGTTATTTTAACACCAGTGTCCCCATAGGCTGAAGCTGCATCCAGCCCACTTTCTCTCCTTGTCCTACCATGCTTCTCTCTACTTTCCTAGATATTGCTCCCAAGAGAATTCCATAAAAGACATCCTTCTTGTTAGTATCCATCTGACATTCTCCTTCCCTGGGAACACAACTGGTAGCACATGGAAAACTGCGTGTGTGTGTGTATGTGTGTGTGTGTATGTGTGTGTGTGTGTATGTGTGTGTATGTGTGTGTGTATGTGTGTGTTTAAAGAGTGTGCTAGATTGTGTCTAGTAATCCTGCACAGTCAATAAATAATGTCTGCAATAGGAACAAAGTAGTGATTAGCCCTTTTGTTTCAGTAGTGAATGCAGCTAAATTGGTCAAGTCATGCCAGCAGCAATGGAATTGGACCGTGTAGAGGAATAAGAGAGGGAGACTGAGGATGGGTAATGTTGACAATCTTACTGAAGAGCTTAGGAGGAAACACAAAATCAGGACAGTGGTAGCACATGTAAAATTTGTTTCAGGTGGAAGAAATGACATTGACTTTGGAATGTTCCTCCACAGGTGGGGGAGGGGCCATAGGAAAGACTGGCGTTAGGTTGACTAGAGGAGGATGCAGCACAGTTTCCTGTCTTGGCTTTTGTTTGTTTCAGGGAAGAAAGAGACAAAGATTAAGGACAGCAGAGGGAAATACAGAGTTGTGTTTGTGGTAAAAGATTAAAATAGTCATTCTGAAGGGTGATGGGTTGAATTGAGAAAATAAACGTGGTCTCTTTTTTTTAGGCAGCATCAGGAGTTCAGTTGAGAGTAATGACAATGAATTTATATGGCACAAATGTAGGCAATCACATATTCTACTTGTTTTCTTGTTTAATATAAATGGCCATGCATTTTGGGTTGGTTGGTAAATGGTGTTTGTGATGAAAACATCTGTTTCCCTTTTTTTTACTCTCAAGAAAAAAAAAACATTTAAAGAAAATTTAAATTACCTTGCGTTTGAAAAGAACACATGAATAAGCTTACATAAACATTTTCTCTGTTGGGGAATACTTCCTAATGAATCACATCCTTTGTCTATATGGTAAAAGGAAAGAACATTATCTGACTAATAAGGAAGAAGGAGCTCTTTGTGAATCTATAACAATAAGCATAGATATTTGTCAGTCTAAACTTACCTTGTTGAGCCTCTATAATTAGAATATGACTGATGAAGAGAATAAATATTTGTATATAATGTAATGAAAGGCCTTGTAAAGTTTATTTGCATAGGAGATGTAGGTGGAAGCCTGGCTCAAATTAATCAGTATTATCTGCAGAACTGATTGCATTCCACTTCGGAGAATAAACGACATGACATCCTGTGGTTCCTTTGAATTCTGGACATTACATGAAAGGGGACATATTATTGTTCTCTTAAATAATATCCGACTTGTAATTAAAAATGAATGTAGGGTTTAATGACTTCTTTTGTCTTCTTTTTTGTGCAGAGAAAACTTCTAAAGCTCATTTTTAACATTTGCTATTCAATTTAGAGATTTATAAGCCTAGTTCTTCTCTAGGTCTCTTTCATTACTGAGATTATTTTATTTTTAAAATGGGAAATTGCAGCAATTATTTTAAGGGCTTATGAATTTTTTTAATCTTGGTTACAAATGTAAAACATTTTCAAATATTTTTAAATTTATTTATAAACCTTTATAACTAATTTTTTGAGTGCTTCAAATTTAGGACAGTAAATTTTTTCTGCATATCTAAATAACTTTTATAAATCTAATTAATAAAAATAGTGACCCTAAAATGCATCTAGTTGTTCCAAAATAATATATAAATACTAAAATATCAATTTAAAATACCATGTCAAAATCAAGCGAATAATTACATATTTTAAGTTTGAAATTATGAAACCATCATTCCAATTCACTAAGAATTCCAAATGTAATATATTTTATTTCACTTAAGTTCTTTAGTGTCTGCATCTACAAACAAAATTTCCCCGATAATTTTATTTTTGTAAGAACAATCAATATGGTGAATCCAAACGCTTTGCCAAATGTTCCAATATTGTTTATATTAGTAAGAAATTTAAAATCAAATATCTGTTTCAAGTACTCAACTGCACATTAGATATTGTACCTTTAAAACTCACTCTCTGCTGGGCATGGGGGCTCATGCCTGTAATCCCAGCACTTTGGGAGGCCAAGGAGGGCAGATCACCTGAGGTCAGGAGTTCAAGACCAGCCTGGCCAACATGGAGAAACCTTGTCTCTACTAACAATACAAAAATTAGCCCGGCGTGGTGGGGTGCATCTGTAGTGCCAGTTACTCAGGTGGCTGAGGCAGGAGAATTGCTTGAACTGGGAGGGGGAGGTTGCAGTGAGCTGAGATCCCACCACTGCCCTCCAGCCTGGGCGACAGAGTGAGACTCTCTCTCAAAAAACAAAACGAAGCTTTCTCTCATAAGCGAAGTTCTCTTAAACATTACACGTATGTAGATTTCCAACACAGATTGGATCCTTTCCAATGCCAAACTATCTTTACTAGGATTTCAAATTTTTAAAGTATTTCTATGCTTCATTAGAAACCCTGCCGAGGCTAAGGAGACATGTACACATCATGAAAGCAATGACTATCTGGTAACTGAAGATACTCACAATACCAAACGCTTAATTCTAAATCTTATGCTGTGGGAGATCATGTCATCCTGCGCGACTATGATTTATTATGACCGGAAATCTTTGCCAGGATTTTGACTGATCTTTTTAGATTCTGTTTTTTTTTTTTTCTGAGCTACTAATAAAAACTTATGTAGAGCTTTTATGTTGGTGACCCTCAGACCTCAAGGAGGAAGTTATACCACCCATTCCCTGGAGTTCCTTGGAACAGATTTTCTAATTCTCCTGTCTAATCACAGAACTCTGCCCTCCCACCTACATTGGTCATTTGTCTGTATGTCGAATGCATTATTTTAGCTCTTAAGAAACATATGTGTATTTTCCAACTAAACCGTAAAACTTCGTGGGAATACCAATGAATGCCTTTTCCATCTAACTTTAAAGAACTTTGAACTTCATAGAATTTTCTATTTTTTCATGTTCTTAATACCACAAAACACAGGTATTAATATCATATGTTATATGGCATTTGCATATCTCTTATAGCTTTATCTGACATGGGTTTGAAAATTATAAGGTCATTCTATTGGCATTTATTTAATTATTGCTTATGACATTTTATGTTGATTGAGCCCTACTTTTTTGGCTTTTGGAAATAAAGACTGCTGTGATTTTGTCTGTAATGGCGCAAACACGTTGTCATTCATTGACATATGAATGTACTTCAAGTTTAAAAGATGTCCTGTTTCTCTTGATCATCAGAAATCTCAGAGCTGACAGCACCAGGCATGTGTGTTTGTGTGTGTGTGACAGTGAGAGAGGGAGAGAGAGAGCGAGAGAGAGAGAGATTAAAAAACACCCCAGAACATAGTAAAGTGACAGAAACAAATTAAAGATGAATTAAATTTCATCCAAACTTTAAATATGGTCATTTTGCATCTTTGAGAAAGTTGGGTAGCTTATTCTAGGACGATCATATTGGAGAAAGGATGGAATACCTGATTAGTATATTAACATAATTTTGAAGACATGAAATGAATAAAGTACTTGTTTCTAATGCATGATATGCAGGTGTATGTAAGAACTTTGTTAATAGTTGTCTTTTTGAAACAGTAATAGGTGTTTCCAGGTGTGCACAGGTATGTGCGAATATCAGAGATTAAAATAGAAACGGAACCAAAAAGCTGTGCCATCATTGAAAATATATTTGTTTAAAGACTACGTGACACTTAGAAGGCATTTTAATGCAGTATTTTATGTATGCAATTATTTACATATGTTTAAGTGTTTTTTATTTGACTTCCATAAAGTTTAGATTTGTTGCAATCTTACTTTTACCCTTGAGGGAAGAGAGAGACCCTCTCATATTGTTTTATATTGTTTTATACTCAGTACTTGTTTTAAGAAAAAAACTAGGAAGTGAAATCAAAGACAGGCAGCTCAGCGCCAGACCCAAAACCAGGCCTGGGCCTGCCTGGCGTAAACCTAGTAGCTAAAAATCAACTCATGACTTAGAACCCGATGTTACCCATAGATTTCAGGCATTGTATGGAAGAACATTGTGAAACTCTCTGCCCTGTTCCATTTCACTCTGACCACCGGTGCATGCAGCCCCTGCCACGTACCCCTTGCTTGCTCAAATCAATCACGACCCTTTCTTGTGAAATGCTTAGTGTTGTGAGCCCTTAAAAGGGACAGAAATTGTGCACTTGGGGAGCTCGGGTTTTGAGGCAGTAGCTTGCTGATGCTCCCCACTGAATAAAGCCCTTCCTTCTACAACTCGGCGTCTGAGGGGTTTTGTCTGCGGCCCATCCTGCTACACCCTTAGTAGTATCTGAATCTTGGAAAGGAAGGGGAGGGAATATCCAAATATCTTAAACGGGGTTCTCGGACTTCTAATAAACAGTTAAAATCTTACACACAAGGTATTTAAAGCATACAGATGATTCTACATTTGTTCTAACAGATCATAGTGCCATGAATATTTGTCCATTAACGAACATCCCTTACGTGTAAGAACATTTTGCCACTGTGCTTTTAGTTATCCCCTTTTCACCTACTGTCCCCTGGAATAGTCTCTCCCTTTCGTTTCTCAGGGGTCTTCTTGAGCCTGAAGCTTTTATTGGGCCTCACTTTTTGCTGCTTTGTTCCTTCGCCAGTTCTGGGCCTTTTTGCTGCGTCGACTACGGGTTGAAAAAAGGAGAAAGCGCAACCCCAAGCTACTGACCTATGAGTAACAAGGTCACCGAATTCCCCTTAGTCCTGCTGGGGTCTGATCCTCTACTCTGTGAAGACCATGGCTGGGGAAGACCTAACCTTCACTCCAGCTCGCTTGGATTTGTCAGTCTTTGATGATGGAAGCCTGAAATGCAGTCATTATACCCTAACCAATTCTTCCTCGGCCAAAAAAAAAAAAAACCCAAAACCAAACCAAACCAAACAAAAAAACACGGCCACCTCTTTATGACCAACCATAGTTTTGGTTTAAGCCTTCAAGACGCACTTATCTACTTAATCCACAATTACATTGTAGTATCACGCTAAGCATGGAGTTATTATCAAGGATCAAATGGCCTCTGGCCTTTTGGAATCCACATGATCTTGGAACTCTGTGAAGATTGTCTTCGGATCACTTTGCCCTGCTGTGGTTCACCTCACCCCGTGCATTTTGACTTTTCTATCTCCTTCCCTATTGTTGTGTAAAGTTACATCACGATGTTGAGTGGTGTGTTTTACACCCCAATGTCCCATAAACAAATACTTTTAATACCCTTTTGTTGGTCTAATTTGTAAGTGACCATTTTATACGCCACAGTAAGTACCTGTAAAGTTGGAGAAAAAGAAAAGAGAATTGTGTTGTTCTTGTGCTAAGAAAGGGCAGCATTAAACTCCTCTGTAACCTCTTTTCTGTATTTCCGTTTTAACAAGGGTAGAGTTATCACAAAGTGGGTGAATGTAAGCATTCTTCCCTCAAACATCTGTGTTCTTCAGCCTGTCCCACTTCACCCTTTCCAAAGAAGGGCAGGTTTTTAAATAGAAGAGAAGCAATGTTGAATAAAGAGTATATCAGAACGCTCCATAATTCATATAACCTCCAGACAAGTTCTCAAGTTTATTGGTCAGAAAGCACATGGTGACATTCACTACTTTTTTGTTATTATTGTAAAGATTTCTGTGAGAGTGTGGGGCTCAGTCAAACTTTGTAGGGAGAAATAAGCCACAGTCACAGAGATTCATTCATTCATTCATTCATTCAACACGTAGCTTTGTTTCTATTATGCCCCACTGTCCTAGGCTCTGGGGATTAGACAGTGACCAAAACTGACAGGTATTTAGCCTCATGGAGCTTAAAGCATATTGAAGGGAACAGACAAAACTCACATAGGAATGTGCGATGTGCATAAATAAAATACTTTCGGTAAGTGCCATGACTAAAATACACCGAGGGCTGACATACAGTTGCATGTTGCGTAAGAGAGACTTGCGTTAGGTAAGGTGTCTAGGTTAGCTGTCTCTGAGGAAATTGCATTTCAGCTGGGACCTTAAAAGATTACAGTGAGGTCAGAGAGTGTCCTAGGCAGAGATAAATAGAATGCGTAAAGGACTTTACGTTGAAAAATTCCTAAGCTGTTTGAAAAACTGATAGGGGCCAAGTTGCAGGTGAAATGGATGACAGCAAGTCAAGCTATTACCATTTTATTACAAACCACACATAGGGTCTTTAAATGTTCCAGAATTTTGATTTTTTTTATTACCTGGGAGAGAATGTAATTTTATTTTCATCAAATCTTGTTCTTATAAACTCCTTTTACATTTTGCTTTCATCTGAGTAAGCTGACCATATAGTGCCCTCGTGTGGCGTAGTGCTGTATTACACGATTAATACTGTAGACTCTTTGAGGCATGATTTTAGCAAAATTCTTTTACACCTTTTTCAGTTAATCTAAGTCACCTCTAGCTGCTCTCACTCAGACTCAAACATAGAATCTTATTTATTTGTATTGTTGTGTTTTACTACGTTCTCACATTCCACTGTGGAATGGACACGCGCTGGGAGCACAGACTCCAGTGACCTCAGGATCCAGGCAGACTGAGAACAAAAATGAGGGAGGCCAGACCAGACCTGAAACAAAGACTCTGAGAGATTTGGAGACGCAGGTTATAGGAAAGACTTTCAATTTTATGTATTTACTTTATAAATAAGTAATGCCAAAATAAATAGCCTTGGGGACCATTGTATTTTTCAGTCTCTGTCCCCAGGTTTTTACTTTTAGCAAATGTACATGGTTAATTTCTCAGTCAACACCACAAATGCTTTGTATCCTTTTGTGCATTTTGACTATTTTAGAACTGATTATTTTGTGCATCAAGTTGTCTATTTCTGTTTCCAAGTTCAGCATTTTGCCACACGTTTATTTTGGAAAGTATTTCAGGAATCTTTGTTGCTCAAAACCAAGCACTGTAGCTGGAGCTGGTTTCTTTCCTCCTCTCCCTTCCTCTCTCTTCCTTCTTCCTTCCTAAGGCTTGAGCCATTTTTCACTAGAAGAGTTTTATTTTTAATTTTATTTTTATTTATTTTTTTGACAAATGACTGCCAGTATGCTTTATGGAATGCAGCTGTTGAACTTTATTTCCTGCTTTTCTTTGCATTAAAGTAGTCCCAAAATTGTTTTCTGAGGAACTCTTCACTTTGACTGCCAGCGCTGCTTGTGTACCTTTCAAGTCAGAAATTGAGCGGTCTGTTCAGGCCCATCTTTATCCAGCTCCTGCTTTTCACATGAGGATGTTTGTACTACATGCAATTTTGTTGACTTTTGGAGTGTAAAGCTTTGTTTGTAAATGAAAACATAGAATTACAGCTTTCCCGCTACTTGTCTGGGACTATAATCACGAATTCACTGCAGCTGGGTACTTTTCAGACACGTGGATAAGATAAATAATATTTATGAAAGATGGCCTGGAGGAAACGAAGCCATCCATTCTGCCATGTTATCTAAAATCTGTTTCAAGATGAAGTGAGACCACCAAAAATGCCTAACTGGCTGGGCGCGGTGGCTCACGCCTGTAATCCCAGCACTTTGGGAGGCTGAGGCGGGCGGATCACGAGGTGAGGAGATCGAGACCATCCTGGCTAACACGGTGAAACCCCGTCTCTACTAAAAACACAAAAAGTTAGCCAGGCGTGGTGGCGGCGCCTGTAGTCCCAGCTACTTGGGAGGCTGAGGCGGAAGAATGGTGTGAACCCGGGAGGCGGAGCTTGCAGTGAGCCGAGATTGCACCACTGCACTCCAGCCTGGGCGACAGAGTGAGACTCTGTCTCAAAAAAAAAAAAAAAAAAAAAAGAAAAAAAAGCCTAACTGGACCACATCGTACTGGGCCCAACACAGTCGCTTCTTACTGAACTGCTTTAGCCATCATAAAACCTTCTCTTCATGAGGGGCCATAGGAAATATTTTCTCTTATTTCATATTGGTGTTCTCCCAAATAACTAGAATATATCATGCACGGTCTTGTTACTGGTTATATTTTCTCCTTTCTGCATGTTAATTAGAAAACTCAAAGTCAAATTTGTGCTCTGCCCTGACTCAGTGCATGATTCGCCAGTGTCCATTTGTTCACTGACCACATTTCTGACACCATCTTGCTTCCCTATTTTTTGTATTTTCTAAAGGTTCTTTCTAAAGAGTTTAAGTATTTTATATTGCTATATTGTATGCATTTGCAAGAAACTTAAATGCATTTGGAACAGAAGTGATAGATAAGTAACAACCATGTGATCGCTATCGATTCTGTACCTAATTATAAGTACATAATTCCTGGCTTAACCGTCTGTAACCTAAATAAGTAAGAATTAATACACCCTATAATTCCTCGATAGCTGAAACCTCCCCCCAGATTAATTTTATAAGCCATGCTAATCCTATTTCTCAGTGCACAGAGGTTGAACTTGTGGACTAATAGTGCATTAATATTCCTCATGAAAAATATAGCTAAATAGGGAGAAAGGAGATGAAAAGAACCAAAAATATTCTTTTAAGGATAATATTTGATCCTCTGCATCCATTCATTAAAGCTAATATTCATTCTCCATTTCTCTCTGTCCATCTGGTTCTATGAAAAGACCTAGCCTGCTCTCAACATGTGTGTGACATTAATAGATGTTAGTGATACAGAGATTGCCGTCCGTGCAGATTGACAGCACTATGTGGAGGTGAGAAGGAGTCTTGTTTACCACTTAGGATCTGGATCTCTGGTCTGCTTTGTCATGCAACACAATCCTTCTGGGATTTGTAAGTGACGACAAGCCTCAGCGATGATTATATTAAAATGCTTTTAACTTAGTGTAAACATAATTTAATAAGATGTAGATGTTCAAAAGGCTAGCCTTGAATTCAGTCTTGAGACCAGAGACAATATGCCTGTGTGCATGGTGTATGTCTGGAAAGCATGTACATTCTTTGACCCCAGTTAATTTCTACGAAGAAGTGTGTTAGTCTCTGATCTAATAATCTCATCTGCAGATTACTACATTTTTATTACGATAAAGAACACCTGGGCTTTTAAAATATAGTAAGGTTATCTTACCTGGAATATTAAATATTATTGAAGTTACAACTTTGGAGAAATTATATTTTTAATGAATATGGTTATATTATACCTGTTCGTTATTAGAGTAGCCCTCAAAGTTGGTGATTTATCAATGCGTTGCTGCTGAATAACAATAGCTTTATTGAATGTCTGCTTCATACTGAGCGTTGTATAAGAGGCTTTTCATATATTATCTCATTTAGTCATCATAAAACATTTTATGTAATGCATTGTCAACATTTTGTGAATGAAAAGTGGAGTAAATTGTTTGCATTCCCATAGGTGGGCAGGTTTTTTATGCTAAAAAAAAAAGAGAATGGTTGCATTCACATCTCTTAACCTATATGCACACTTCCTTTGCACAGTGGGGTTTGGCAAAGCTCTATCTTCTGCTAGTGTTAGGGCAATTCTGATTGAAATCATACCATTTTAGATAAAATTAAAATTAAACTTGTATTTGTATAACTTGAAAATTGTGAATTTTTCCTGCACTGACAGGGAGGCACACTTCATGATTGGCACTCAGGTTTATGTTTTAGAGTAGCAAACAGACAGTGATAAGCCAGAAAAATGAGTTTGTACATAAACTGCAAATATTTTTACTTAATATAGTAAGCAGTAAATAATTAGTCAATATTTTTGATCATATGAATGACAATTTGAACGTGGGAATATTGCAGCCCTTATGCACTGCAGATGAGATTATGGATTGTCACACTGGTTGAAAAGACAATATGAAATTATACAATATGTTTTAAGATGCTCACAACCCCTAAAAAGCTAGCAAGGAAGCTCAGACACATGTGCATAAGGACACACAAGAGCATCCATGGCAGCTCTGTCTACGGTAACGGGGCACTGAAGATTAGCAGGAGAGCAAGTTAACAAATCATAGCATGTTTACAAATGGAATACTACACAGCAGTGTGAATGAGGGACCGGAACTGTAAATGTTAACAAGATTAATCTCAGGAACACAATGTTGAATGAAAATAGCACACCACAGAAAGATACATATTTCTTGAGTATACTTGAATAAAGTTCAAAGCACGCAACACTAAACAACATATTAGAGGCACATATGAAGGTACAACTATTAATAAAGATAAAGAGGAATTAAAAACCACACAAGATACAGGATAATGGTAATCTCTCTGGGGGAGAGAGTTGTCAGGATGAGGGACCCTCAGGGACCCTAAGGGTTTCGGCAACGTCTTTTTTTTATTTTTTTCGAGACGGAGTCTCTCTGTCACCCAGGCTGGAGTGCAGTGGCGCGATCTCGGCTCACTGCAAGCTCTGCCTCCCGGGTTCCCGCCATTCTCCTGCCTCAGCCTCTCCGAGTAGCTGGGACTACAGGCGCCGCCACCACGCCCGGCTAATTTTTTGTATTTTTAGTAGAGACGGGGTTTCACTGTGTTAGCCAGGATGGTCTCGATCTCCTGACCCCGTGATCCGCCCGCCTCGGCCTCCCAAAGTGCTGGGATTACAAGCGTGAGCCACCGTGCCCAGCCTCAGCAACTTCTTATTTTGAGCTGGGTAGCTAGGCGGTGGGTGTAAGGAACCCCCTTTTCCATTTAATCTCAGTGTCTCACATTTATCACAAGCATTTTTTGTTTTTGCTTTTGTTTTTTTGAGACAGGGTTTTGCTGTGCTGCCCAGGTTGGAGGGCAATGATGTGACCACAGCTCACTGCTACAGCCACGACCTCTTGGGCTCAAGCAATCCTGTCACCTCAGCCTCTGGAGTAGCTGAGACCACAGGGGCATGCCACCACCCCTGGCTAATTTAAGTGTATATATATATATATATATATATATATATATATATATATATATATAGAGTGTGTGTGTGTGTGTGTGTGTGTGTGTGTGTGTGTGTGTGTGTGTAGAGACAGAGTTTGCCATATTGCCCAGGCTGATCTCAAACTCCTGGACTCAAGTGATCCATCTCCCTCAGTCTCCCAAAGTGCTGGGATTACAGGCGAGAGCCACAGAGCCTGGACACAAGCGTTCCTTTAGTGTCTATGTATTCAATATTCCAACAAGGACAAACAATGAGAAAATATTTAGACCTTAAATATTTTCTAAGTAAACTTATTTATATCGCACTCTTTAGAGAAGCACCTCCTCTTACTTTATTATTTACACATATTCTTCTCTGAATTTAATTCATAAAAGTTATTGTCCACTGTCCTCTAATTTGTGCCACTTTTTCATCAAATGAGGAAGATATGTGTGTGTCCTTGTACCCTGGGTGGCATGTTGCAAATTTTTCACTCCTGGTAGTGCATAGTCCCTCTCTGGAAATCAGGTCAATTGGTAGAGTCCTCTGTATTTCTGCCTCCTGCCCCAGTGTTTTAAAAATGATAAAAAGATAGGCCTCTTCTTCTTCGTGCTGTAATACAACCCAAGCATAGCAAAGCTTTGATTAAATGAGTACAGAATAGTTGGTAGCTGATGCTTGCTATTCCCCAGTGTGATGGTTAATAACGAGTGTCAACTTGATTGGGTTGAAAGATGCAAATAACTGTTCCTGGGTGTGTCTTTGAGGGTATTGCCAAAGGACATTAGCATTTGAGTCAGTGGACTGAGAGACACAGACCCACCCTCAATCTGGGTGGGCGCTGTCTAAGCAGCTGCCATTGTGGCTAAGATAATAGCAGGCAGGAGAACGCAGAAGGACCAGACTGGCTAAGTCCTCTGGTCTCCATCTTTCTCCCGTGCTGGGTGCTTTCTGCCCTCGAACATCGGACTCTGAGTTCTTCAGCTTTCAGACTCTTGGATTACACCAGTGATTTGCCAGGGGCTCTCGCGTCTTCGGCCACACACTGAAGGGGACACTGCTGGCTTCCCTACTTTTGCAGTTTGGGACTCAGACTGGCTTCCTGGGTCCTCAGCTTGCAGATGGCGTATTGGGGGCTTCACCTTAAGATCATGTGAGTCAATTCTCCTAATAAACTCCCTTTCATGCATACATCTATCCTATTAGTCCAGTCGCCCTAGAGAACCCTGACTAATACACCCAGCTAGGAGGTACAGTTAAGTTGTCAATACCACCCACAGGCTGGTTCTTGTGGCCACTGCCTCTTACAGTGTTATTTCTCCATCGAGTTCGCAACGGCTGTGGCTTGCTGTGCTCTCCCTCTTCTCTCTCAGTACCTGATGGCCAGAGCTGTTTCCAGATCTTTGCCTTTATAAATGCCTTCTTCCCTCCTACAGCTGATTCCTTCCAACAGGGCTCAGCAGGTGAAAGGCAGTTCACACAAGTCTTCTCTAATGAATACTGCTGTGATGCTTTTTGAAATTACTAACATTCCTATCGCTTTCATTAAACAGTGAAGATAGAAGATTAAAGGCCACTATCCCTGCACAAGAGCTCCTCCTTGTGGCCTGCCCATGTTTTAAATGTGCAAACCTTGGTGATATATTGATATCCTGTGATGAGTTCATCCCACATCAACAATTGAGTTTTCTTCTGTTCTTTCGTATTTTATCACGTGTATAATTATTTTTCTCCAGATGAATCTTGTACTGTTTGTTATATTTACTTGTTCTTATATATATTGCCATATTGCCTAGGCTGGAAAAAAAATTGACTTACGCACTTATTTAGTGCCTCATTTGAAAAAAATGATGGTTTCAATTATTTGAAACTCTAAAGTACATTTTCTTCATGTCCGTTTTCTATATTTTAAAAATGAAGTACTTTCATATGTATTCATGTCACTACAGTCATAAGTTCCCGTCCAAAGTTCCACTGAAGAACCACCTTATCTTACACATCTCAAAGGAATTTAGCTGATGAAATAATTTGAACTAATCAAGGAAGGGATAACATCCTACTTTTTGCAGACTTTGCTTTCACATGTATATTACACATGGACTATATTATAACAGTGTTTGCAAAAATTACTTTTAAGTACATTAATCACTGTTTCTGACAGGTAAAATGCTGAAATAAGCTTCTTGTAATGGGTGTGAATATTTTTGGGGGGCTTGCAGAATATTGCAGATTAATATCACAGAAAGCATGTCTAGTTCATGCAACAATTATTTTCATGCAAATTTTGTGGGTCTTTACAAATAATACATATTTGTTACCACTCTTCTTGATAGCGAAGAAAATAAAAATAATAAATATTTGAGAAAAGATCAGGTTCACTTATACTACATATACCACATTATCTTTCATATCAATAGTTGCCTTGCACTTTAAACCTGTAACAAAACATGAGAAATTTTAGAAGGGAAAATATTGGAAGATAAATTAATACCTCTGAAGCCTGTATTCCTATAAATTTAGTTGATAAAGCTCAGCTTATTTAGAGTTTTGAAGAGATATTTTCTCTTCAATGAAGAAATCTCCATAATTGAATGATCTAAATTTCAATGATTAAAAGTACTAGTAAAAGGAAATATTTATAGAAAAGCTTTCCTTTAACAATTTTTACGTCCAAAATATGATTTAATTTTTCATGAAATGGGAATATGAATGATCATACATTCTTTTCCACACACTTCATAAATTTAAAAGTTCTCAATCTATTTTAAAAACCCATATGTAAACAACAGTGTCATAAGATATGTTAAGAACTACAGCAGTCAGAAAAAGTTAACAACCCTTGAAATGGCACAGGAAAGGACAGGATGTCTTCCAGGAAGAGGTGCCAATTCTGTTTAAAATTAAGAGACAATGGAGTAATGCAAATACTAACTTTACCCTGCAAATTGCAACATTTATCATCTAGCATCAAATGTGTATGCTGGGACTGACGCATGCACGCACAGATGGTTTGTGTTCCATAATAAAGTTAATTGGTGAAATAAAATAATGGGTTTAATTTCTAGCAAAGAAATGCTTGGTTAATCTAAATTAGTAATGTTTGCTTATGGAATTTCCTACCCCAATTATTTCAGATGCTGTCCCTGAGATTTTTTTTGTTAAACTGCATGATACACATATTGGGTGAAGTATTTTTAAAACTTAGGGTATCTCCTTATTTTCTGATTAAAGTAAAATTTCTCAGTGTTTCTGTAAGGACTTTGGCAAATACTCTTTCTGCATTCTAAAACAAAATATAAGAACCAGAAATCTTTGTAATCCTTCACTATGTTGATGTCTTTTACAGCAGATTTCTCAGGAAGTATTGTTTGTCGTTCAAAACTGAAATTTTCCCTTCATAATCTAACATTCATATCTTCAAATCTGACCAAACTCTGTGTAAGTGATATTTTGTAAAACTCATTCTGTGTTTAGGACAAGTGAACACAAAGTTGTCACCTTCAAAATAGCTAAGTGGTCATATCACATGTTAAATTGACTGGGGAAACTCTAAACATTGAAAGTGTTCAGATCTGGATTTTTCCTCAAGAAATATAACCTTTGGTTATTTTTATTTGAAAGAAGCTAGTTTTATGAATTAAGCTTTAATTCTGAGATAATTACATGGTCATAGGCAGTTATAAGAAATAATGCAGAGATATTTTATTGCCACTTGCCTAGCTTCCCCCAGTGGTAATGTAGGCCAAACTATAGGACAGTATCGTAACAAAGATGCTGACATCGATATAATCCACTGAACTTATTCAGGGTCAGTTTTACTTTTTACGTTAAAGTACATGATTCATTTAGTTTTTGTTTTTAAAATAAAATATCTGAGGGACAAGTCTGCTGACTTAGTTCTTTAAATTTTACAACTAATGCAAAGTTACTGAGACTTACAGAGCTTTGAGAAGTGCACTGTTATTTCCAGAGTTAAATTTAAATAAAACACTTAAACTCTGAGACTATTTTCTAGTTGTAAAAAGGTTAAAACTGCATTGTAGCTGTTCCTTTCCTTTCATTTCAAAACCTAAACAATGTTCTATTATTTAAAGGTAGTTCATTAATAAGCAAAGATTTGTTACAACCGTGATGACAATAACATGTATGTATATTTTAGCATTTGAATACATTCTACATGAAAACATTTCTTTATATTTAAACTATTATTTCATACAAATAGAAGTCAAAAGAAATGTTATCAGATGCTATAAAATAACTCTTCCATAATGTAGGATGCACTGGGAAAATAGTGAATAAAATATCATGTGCTGTTTTGGCATTAGATTTTCCATACATGAAGATAAATGGGTTCATTAACTTCTTCCACCCATCTTTTATATTTTGTAGATTGACTTCATATTACTGTGATAAGAGGCAGATTGAAATCCTGGCTTCCTGATGATATATCTTCTTGTATGAACTCTTGTTGATGTAGATTAAGTGGGCTAGCAGATACAGTAGTACTCATAAAATAGCTTTTCAGAGCTTTATATAGTTTAATAAACATTTGCCTATTTCCCAAAAATATCGTGCAAACATACTAAATTTAAGTCAATAATCCGTACTTTATATATCTATTACCATTGTATAACAATGTAATTTATCTATTTGAAACTAAATTGACCAAAGACATTAACAAACATATAGGGAAATTTAAGTTTTATGTCTTTATGGAAATATGTTTTAAGTCCTGCCTTTTTGTAATTGAGAGTTATACTTTTACTCGAATATTTAAATGTTATATGTAATTACAATCATAAGGCAACACCTATCATGAATGAATCCTGATTTGGTGAGGTGAAATGTCTTAGTTTATGTTTGTATAAATTGTATGCAATATTGTGTAATTTGTATAAAATATTTTATCTGAATTTAGTTCTTTAGGTCAGATGGAAAAACCTCTCCTGCCTAGCCCTACCTCCAATAATTGGAAAATCTACTTACTGACATGTCAAGTCACTTCTCTTGAGGAATCAACTTCTAAAAGTAGTAGTCATAGAGTGAGTTTAGACGGAAATTCAGAAACGTCAACTAAAGTTAACTATACCCCTGTTGTTCACTGTTATCATGACTTTCATTTTTCTATCCGGCCAAAAATACTTCTAGTTTTATTCCCTCCAAGTTTAATGCCTTCTTGTTTACATGCCTATTGCATGTTGTCACTTATAAGTAGGAGCTGAAGAGTAAGGACACATGGACATAAACAGAGATAACAGACACTGAGAATTCCAACAGGATTTGGATTATGTATTATATTATTCACATTAAGTCCTATGAGCCTATCAGTGGAGGTGCATAATAATTATTTCAAAAATAATTTTAAACATGGAAATTTGAAACGCATTTTTGGCATTGTTTATCAGGGAAAGTTGGAGAGAAGAGCAGAGATTTTCTAGCTGTCCTCTTGGTATGCTTGCTTATGCATTAGCTTGAATAAACTGACACATCCCGTGTCAGCCCTGAAACCCTTAAGCTGAAGTTTGGGGAGGTGAGGAATCTCTGGACATATCCTTGAGTTGATTGATTATCAGTTTGAAAGGGCAGTGTACTAGTCTGTTCTCATGCTGCTAATAAAGACACACCCGAGACTGGGTCATTTATGAAGGAAAGAGGTTTAATGGACTCACAGTTCTACATTGCTGGAGAGGCTTCACAATCATGGCTGAAGGCGAATGAGGAGCACAGTCACATCTTACATGGCAGCAGGGAAGAGGGCATGTGCTTTATAAAACCATCAGCTCTCATGAGACTTATTCAACATCACGAGAACAGCATGGAAAATAACCACCTCCATGATTCAGTATCTTGCACGGGGTCCCTCCCACAACCTGTGGGGATTCTGGGAGCTACAATTCAAGATGAGATTTGGGTGGGGACACAAAGCCAAACCATATCAGGCAGACCTTACTAATTGTCACCACCATCTTTTTATTGTATTTATCTTATGTTCTAATTTTAGACGCAGAGATTATTTGTTACATGGCTATTCCATGCGTGATGGTAGGGTATGTGCTTCTAGTACACCTGTCACCCAAATGGTGAACATTACACTCAATAGGCAGTTTATGAACCCTCACTCCCCAGTCGCCCTCCCTGCTTTTGGAGTTTTCAGTGTCTGTTATCTCCATCTTTATGTCCATGTGTCCCCATTATTTAGCTCCTACTTGTGAGAATGTGAAATGATTTGAGTTCCTGCTTCTGGGTTTGTTCACTTAGAATAATAGCCTCCAGCTCCATCCACATTGCTGCAAAGGGCATGATTTTATTATTTTTATGACTGTGTGGTATTCCATGGTGTATATATACATTTTTTAAATCTAATCAACTGTTGACCACCAGCTTTTATTTTATTTTATTTTTTTAAATTTTATTTTTTGAGACGGAGTCTCGCTCTGTTGCCAGGCTGGAGTGCAGTGGTGCCATCTCGGCTAGCTGCAACCTCCGCCTCCTGGGTTCAAGCCATTCTCCTGCTTCAGCCTCCCAAGTAGCTGGGACTACAGGCACCGCCACCACACCCGGCTGGACCACCAGCTTTTAAAAACAAACTTGATTGACTAATTTTACTAGTTTTTGTGACTCACGACTCATTCAACACTTTGGGGATTAAAAATACATCCTCTGGTTTTGCATCCATGGATTCAACCAAGTGCTAATTGAAAATATTTGAAAAAATGAAAAACAAAAAAATGATACAAATAACACAAATGATAAACAATACAGTATAACAACTACATAGCATTCACATTGTATTAAGTATTATAACAACTCTGTAGATAATTTAAAGTATACGGGAGGATGGGCATAGATTATATATACATATTACACCATTTTATGTAAAGGACTTGAGTATCTGCAGATTCTGAGGAGGGTCCGTTCTGGAAGCAGTGCCCCACAGGTACCAAGGGATGACTGTATTCAGACTGAAACAAAATATTCTTAAACAGAAATCATTGGCCCATATAATAAAGTTCTAATACTAACCCTGCTTTTAAAAACTTTAAATTACATGATATTTTCTTTATAAAATGGTGACTTTTTAAAAGGCATGATCATGTTGGTTGTATTTAATTTTAACTACGTGTTCTAAAAGGGTCTCTAAAATAAAATTGAAAAAAAAACCCATTCACTTTTAAAATACTGAGGTTTTGTTGCCTGTTTATAGAGGAGGTTACAAAAAAAAAGAAAAAGGATCTTACATGTATCACTACACTGAAGCAATTGCCTTCAGAATACTTAGCATAGACTTAAATTTGAGTCTTGTAACATTCTGAGGAACATTTATGATGGGAGGGTTGCAGATGTTTATGGCAATTTAAGGAGGTACAAATCTTAAACATACATCAGTAGATTATGAATTCAGAAGTGGTGATTGGTAGCACTTTATAATCTGCAAATTGATTTGCTAAAGTCTACCCTATAATAGAGGAAAGTGTAATGTCAGA
This sequence comes from Symphalangus syndactylus, assembly GCF_028878055.3. Taxonomy (NCBI): domain Eukaryota; kingdom Metazoa; phylum Chordata; class Mammalia; order Primates; family Hylobatidae; genus Symphalangus; species Symphalangus syndactylus. The sequence continues at coordinate 8,332,761 of NC_072428.2, forward strand.
TGTAGCAAATTGCAATTTTGGGGCATATGTTAATAGTATGCAGTTTCAATCCCTCATTAAAACAAAACAAAACAGCTAAAATTATGGTCTTTTTAAAAAAAATAATTATGTTGTGTATGCATGTGTATGTATTTAAACTATGTTATTTACCTGAATATTCTGTCTACTTAACTTTGGAGTTCCCCAAATTTTCTAAAGACCAGTTAGAAACAAAATGAGATCTTAAAATATTTTATCATGAGCATCTGGATTCCGTTCCTTTGTGTGTAATATTTTAAGTTACCATCATCTCTCACCGTCTAGGGCCTTTTATTTATACGTGCTTCAATCTGATACTAGGCGTATTCAGGCTTATTCAAATGTGTGCCACTCACAGCCTGCAGTGCCTACGACATTGCAGGAGTTTCTTAAAGTCATTTAGACTCTCCATCCTTGGGTTTGTACGACACATTTTTTACTTCAGTAATTCAGTAAGAATAGTCCTCAGTACCTCAGGAGGAGCAAAGTTTCTTATGCTTAGAGATGTTAATATTTAGAAGCTTTGGAAGGTTAGAAATACTTTAAAGGAGACAAGCATTCTCCTTAAAAAGCTAGAATATTTCCATATTTACTTTATAAACATGTTCATGGTTGATAGATAAGTCAGTTTTGGGTCACAAAAAGGGGTTGTGCTGCACACTTCTGCATTTGGAATTATCCTCAACATAGTAAGCTTTCAGGGTGACACGTAGATGGAACTTTTTTAGAGATACATCACTTTCTCGGGAAAGTATTGTGGAGTAGAAAAGATTTATAGAGCTGGAACCGTATTATACGGAGCTGTAGATCACTGCTGCTGACCAATGCGACCAGCTTTTTTTTTCCCTTTTTGCAAATATTCACCAAATGTCCTTTGTCTTGTCTTTCCTTTTTGAAGTAACAATTCAATTAGTTTTTTTGGTCTGAAAAATCAGATCATTCCCTGTTCTACATCATTTTTCTTGATTTTTGTTCCTAATCTCACACCATAAACAAATGTTTTTGTTTAGCTGTGTTTGTCAGGAATGACAGATTTAACAGCAAAGCATAAATGTAGATAGGTAGTTAAAAATCCAGTACAGTAAATCACTGCTTTTACCATGTGTTTGTGAAGGGTTATGATTAAAAATGGAACCTGAGTGAGGTAGATAAAAGAAATCCAATAATGTTATTTTAGGAGGATAGTGTTGTAACGTTCAGAATTGTAATTATTATAAAGAGCTTTTTTTTCTCTTTTTTTAAACTATCACTTCTGGGACACATGTGCGGAATGTGCACGTTTGTTACGTAGGTATAGACGTGCCATGGTGGATAGCTGCACCCATCAACCCGTCACCTCCATTAGGTATTTCTCCTAATGCTCTCCCTCCCATAACCCCCACCCCTGACAGGCCCCAGTGTGTGATGTCCCCTCCCTGTGTCCACGTGTTCTAATTGTTCAACTCCCACTTAGGAGTGAGAACACGCGGTGTTTGGTTTTCTGTAAAGAACATTTTTAAAAGGAAAACGGATACTATAGTTATTACTACTGAATGTATTTAGAAGTTCTAATAAGTTCATATTATGAATGTAATACTGCCTTTTGCATGAAGCACCTAGTGGGTAATTATAAAACTCATTGCGACCTAATTGATGAAATAGGTAGAGTGACAATTTCCACTTGTTGATGAACGTTACACATGAACTATCACATGTCGAAACAGCAGAAACTCTTTTTTTTTTCTTTTTTTGTTATTTGGTTGCAAGATGGTTTCTTTGCCTTTTTCTTTTAATTATTATTATACTTTAGGTTTTAGGGTCCATGTGCACAACGTGCAGGTTTGTTACATATGTATCCATGTGCCGTGTTGTTTTGCTGCACCCATTAACTGGTCATTTAACATTAGGTATATCTCCTAATGCTGTCCCTCCCCCCACCCCACAACAGTCCCCGGAGTGTGATGTTCCCCTTCCTGTGTCCATGTGTTCTCATTGTTCAATTCCCACCTATGAGTGAGAACATGGGGTGTTTGGTTTTTTGTCCTTGTGATAGTTTACTGAGAATGATGGTTTCCAGCTTCATCCATGTCCCTACAAAGGACATGAACTCATCCTTTTTTATGGCTGCATAGTATTCCATGGTGTATATGTGCCACATTTTCTTAATACAGTCTATCATTGTTGGACGTTTGGGTTGGTTCGAAGTCTTTGCTATTGTGAATAGTGCCTCAGTAAACATACGTGTGCATATGTCTTTCTAGCAGCATGATTTATAATCCTTTGGGTATATGCCCAGTAATGGGATGGCTGGGTCAAATGGTATTTCTAGTTCTAGATCCCTGAGAAATGGCCACACTGACTTCCACAATGGTTGAACTAGTTTACAGTCCCACCAACAGTGTAAAAGTCTTCCTATTTCTCCACATCCTCTCCAGCACCTGTTGTTTCCTGACTTTTTAATGATGGCCATTCTAACTGGTGTGAGATGGTATCTCACTGTGGTTTTGATTTGCATTTCTCTGATGGCCAGTGATGATGAGCATTTTTTCATGTGTTTTTTGGCTGCATATATGTCTTCTTTTGAGAAGTGTCTGTTCATGTCCTTCACCCACTTTTTGATGGGGTTGTTTTTTTCTTGTAAATTTGTTTGAGTTCATTGTAGATTCTGGATATTAGCCCTTTGTCAGATGAATAGGTTGTGAATATTTTCTCCCATTCTGTAGGTTGCCTGTTCACTCTGATGGTGGTTTCTTTTGCTGTGCAGAAGCTCTTGAGTTTAATTAGATCCCATTTGTCAATTTTGGCTTTTGTTGCCATTGCTTTTGGTGTTTTAGACATGAAGTCCTTGCCCATGCCTATGTGCTGAATGGTATTGCCTAGGTTTTCTTCTAGGGTTTTTATGGTTTTAGGTCTAACATGTAAGTCTTTAATCCATCTTGAATTAGTTTTTGTATAAGGTGTAAGGAAGGGATCCAGTTTCAGCTTTCTACATATGGCTAGCCAGTTTTCCCAGCACCATTTATTAAATAGGGAATCCTTTCCCCATTTCTTGTTTTTGTCAGGTTTGTCAAAGATCAGATGGTTGTAGATTTGTGGTGTTATTTCTGAGGGCTCTGTTCTGTTCCATTGGTCTATATCTCTGTTTTGGTACCAGAGAAATTCTTTTATATATTTTTAAGACATTATCACATCAAGGTATTTTGGTGTGATTTCCAACAGAATCGGCTAGAAAATGTTTTTTTTAAAAAAAGACAATGTGATTTGAGTATTTGGTTATCATCACTGACCATAACTATAAATCATTTCCATTCTCTTATAAACCAAAAACTACCTGTGGGAAAATTATTAGCAATCACATCTATGCTGAATGTTCATTCTTATGTAAATTAAAAAGCATTTTCACACAGAGACCTGATTTTTGTGTACATCAGATACAGAATAAAATCTAATATGGGTATTGTATTAATAATCCCATGTGGTGAAGGAACGATTAAGTATATCTGTAACCATAATCTTGAGAAATATTTTACCTTTTAGTAAATAATAAAACCCAACTGCTGTTGCAGCTCTCTGAGGTTTATAAAATTATGCTAGGGTTAGTTGTTTTAATCAGCACAGGACATTTTCGCCCCAGATCTGTTGTCTTCCGGGAAAACATTGGCTTCCACAGAAGGTGGTCATTTTGAGGGCTGGCAGAGATTTCTGCTGGTGACTGTCACCGAGGATTTTCATCCCTAACAATGGGAAGTGTAAATATAATCTGATTGCTGTGGCTAATTTGGGTCCCTTTACAACTGTAAATAACTAGTCCAAGGTTTTTGCTTAAGGTGTCACACCAATGTTACAAGTCTTTTGAATTTTTTCAAGTCAGGAATAGACATCTCCTTCTTACTGCTGTGTGAAAGATAATTAATAGATCTTGTCTGTGACTCTTAACTTGGAAAAATGATTTGTTATGGGCAGAGAAATAACAGAGAATAAGAAATCTCAAACTTCGCCATCTCATGATCATCCCTGTTCCCACCGTGGAATTTGATTTAATGTTCTTCCACCTTGGACAGCGGTCAGTGTTTCAACATTAGAAATTCTAGAAGCATGTTCTTGCTACAGTTTCACCCCAAGGACAAGATTATTGCAAAACTCCACTCGATTTGAGGATTTTATTTTCCCTGGTATGATTTGCAGCCACCTGGAAAATGCCATGTTTATTTATGTTATTCTTCTTTATAAAGATTGCGAAAAATCAATGTCAAGGTGAATTCACATGTGCAAATTCTCAGCAACAAGTTAATTTCATGTCAAAGTTTAAAAAAAAGTTATCATTCCTAAAACCAATTTTAGAAGCTGGAATTGTTTTACTGAGTAAATTCAGGTAAAGTGCATGCTTCCTTTGAACACCTGCATCCTGCATCTCATGGTCAGCAACCAAGTTAATAATTAGGAAACGCATCGCATTTCTGCTGAGTTGTTTGAACTCTCTATGTTTAAGTATAGTGTCATTATTCAGATTGGGTTTTTCTTTTTTTTGGTAAGATGTATTTTTTACTTTTAAAGGAACCTTTAGTCATTGTTTACTCTGTAACTAAACGTGGATACAGATATAAAATATTGCTTGCCTGTACTTTCTGTATTTGACCAGGAGTTATTAACAGAGTTGTTTGATAGCAGAGACGTGTTCTGTTGAAATTTGTGAAAAAAAACATATTTTATCTAGATGAACCTGTTTTCCAAATACTTTTTTGATATACAGCTGGAAGCACCAGAAATTTCCCTCCTGGAGAAAGTAAAGTCACACTTTTTAATTGTATTAGTTCTGTGCAGCTGCTGTAACAAATTACCTCTAATGGCTTGGTGGCTAAAACCCCAGAAATCCATTGTCTTATAATTATGTAGCTTAGAAATTCAACAAGGGTCTCAGTGGGCTGAAATCGAGGTATCAGCAGGACTGAGTTCCTTTCTGGAGGTTCTACAGGGTCCATTTCCTTTCTTTTTCTATCCGGCAGGGGCCATCCGCATTCCTGTGGTCCCACAGCATCCTCAAAGCCAGCAACACTGCTCTCTCTCTTTCTTCCTTCCATAGTCACATCTCCCTCTGACTCTCGCTCTTCAGCTTCTCTTTCCCATTTTAGAGACCATTCTGATGTCACTGGGCTTCCTGGGATGACTCTAAATAATCTACCTATTTTGAGGCCAACTGGCTAGCAACCTTAACTTTCCCTGTGACATGTAACCTAACATATTCACAGGTGTACAGAGATTAGAATGCGGACGTTCTTGGGGGATATGGCCTAGTTCTGCCCACCACAAAGATGGAGCCAACTTTTAAAACAATCTTTGAAAGGCATAACTGACTTTTGGGTGCAACAGTAAAATTTAAATATTAATAAGATAATCAAAACAGCACGTCTAAAATAATTTGTTTTAAAAGTTAACTTACAAATTTCAATTGAAACATAATTTTTTATCAGAAATCCTAGCAGAGTTATATGCTGTCCGACTACTTCACTAATGTGATCCCCAAACAATTACAGGTGTACGAGTCACTGTAGTTTTACAACATTAGCAAAACATTGTACCAGGTTTTGTCAGTCACAAAACGCGAAATTTCAAATCCAAGTTTCTCCCTCCTTCATTGATATGAAGTGAAGTCAACACTCAATCTTACCTGGCATTCTTCTTACTTGGGATTAGCAACATATGCTTATATGAGGGTTATAGGCCTGTGTTCTAGATGCAAAGGAAATTGGGTTTGTGCTTTCATCTTAGAGACGAATTTATAAGGTGAAATTTCCCCAGACACAGGCATAGTATTCAAAGAAGTGCAGATCAAAAAGCATGAACAGTGTTAGCTATAGGGCTGTCAGAACGGAATCGTTGCTTGACCCTAGCAAATCATAGCTTTGTTCTGTTTTCCCCCAGATAATGGTGAGAAATCACAGAAAACATTGGGGGAGATTTCAAAATTGTTAAAATCATATATGTTGGAGTTAACATAGGAGAAAATTACGCCTACTGATACTAATATTTGTCTATGTCATTTTTAACAATCAGAGTTCATTTAAGTGATTTTCTATTCATAAGTTAGAAATCTATTACTGTAAGTTCTTGATTAAGCTTATTAGATGCATTCATTCTAAAAGCCTGGTTACATTTTGTCACATATCAGCTCATTTAAACAACTGGCACTCAAATACTTAACCTATGTTTATGCAAGGTAACACTAACTATAGTCTTTAAAGAGGGAATGAGTCACCATACTTGGCAGCTATGCAAAAGTTTTGCATTGTTAATCATGAGCGTAATGTAATGTGGCAGAGGGCATGGGGCCTTTTGAGTTACTGGGCGAAGTCTAAAAATAGCTGCCGTTCACTGAGTCCAGATCATAGACGTTGCTCTGAGAAATTTTTTATGCTGCCCTCCTCCCTTTTTTTTTTTTTTTGAGACTGAGTCTCGCTCTGTAGCCCAGGCTGGAGTGCAGTGGCACAATCTTGGCTCACTGCAAACTCCACCTCCCGGGTTCCCGCCATTCTCCTGCCTCAGCCTCTGAGTAGCTGGGACTACAGGCGCCACCACCACGCCCAGCTAATTTTTTTGTATTTTTAGTAGAGATGGGGTTTCACCGTGGTCTCGATCTCCTCACCTCGTGATCCGCCCGCCTCGGCCTCCCAAAGTGCTGGGATTACAAGCGTGAGCCACTGCGCCCAGCCAAATCTGTAGTCTTACACCAATTTATAACTTAGAATGGATAATGCAAATGAATACTCAAACTTATTTAATTATTTGATAATATTTTATATAAGTTAACTTCTTTAGTTGTACAAAATATTAAATTACGAAACCAAATATTTTTTATAATGAACCATTTTCTTAAGAATAATACAATAGACATAAGACTAATAAGACTTTGCAAAAATTGAGATGTTTATTGAACATTTTTCAAATTAGCAAGAATAAATTTAAGAGAAAACTTTATTTTAAGGATATTAGAATCCACAGAGAAGAAAGGAATAGAGAAATATGATTTAGTCTGCCAATTTTATATGTGAAAAAACAGGCTCACCTATGTTAAGGAATGCAGTCAGTTAGACTGACAAAGAAATGAAATTAGAAATTAGGTTTTCAGACATTTATCTTAGTGGTACTTTATAATAAGTTCTTTTCTGTTCTCTTTAAAATTTCATGTTTATTGTTTTAAGAATTTCAGAAATAATATATAAATATTAAAAGATAATTAAGCTGATAGATATAATCAATCAAGTTAGCTTAGAATGCATCAGAATCTTTTGGAATCCGGGTGTTATCTTCTTGGCTGCGTGTTTGAAGCCAGCAATTTCTTTTCAATTGTCTTTTTGCCTTAATGTGAATTCTTTATTAGCTCTTTCGAAACAAAGACACTTTCCATGGACAAATACGAGTCTCCAGCTCGATGACTGTAGGGTTCCTGAGGTTGTGTGGCTGACACAGGAAGCCCGAGGCAATAGCTGAGCAAAGTGGTTCAGGCTATGAATTCTGGAGTCGGCTTTTTTGGTTTGAATCCCAGATTTGACACAAATCAGAAATGTGATCACAGGCCAGTTATCTGATTTTTCTAAGCCCCAGTTCCCTTCAGTTAAAAATGGGGATAATAAAGAATACAACACAGCTCACATCTGTTGTATGATTAATTATTGTATATCAAGATCAAAGGAGGACAATATCTGCATAATAATCAGCAAATAACAGCTATTGTGTATACTAGTAACAGGGACTAAGAGGAATCTTTCTGAACAAATGTTTGGAAAACATGGTAGAGATTGGCAGCCAAATTTAGTCAAATAGTTTACAGAATTCCTGCGATTCACTGCTTTTCTTTACAATAGATACCAGAGCCTTGGAAATGTTTAAAAAAAAAAAACTATTGTTTACCTGAAGATCAATAAATATATCAGGCTCCGCACAATTAAGTAGAAAAAGAATCTTTTTTATATTATTATTATCCTGTAGCATTTATCTGTACTTGGTGTCATATCAAAAACGTTTCCGAGAGGGCCTGGTTTCTGCCAATTACGAAGTAGGAACTGTATTTATTTTGTAAACTTTCACCAATGCTCTAGTTACCAATGTTTATTTTTGCCTTCTAGTCTTGTCATATGAGAAATCTCACTGAAAACTACAATACCCTCTAGTGTACATGATTGCATATAGTTTAAACATTAATGTTGTTTTAGGATTTTTATGCAAAGCAGTAAAAGTTTGAGGTTAAGCCCTAAAATATCATTTTATTCATTTATCTGGCAAACTTACTGAACATGTAATATGTGATAGATAGTAATTTAGCTGCTGGATATATAGCAGTGAACGACGGGTAAAAATTTGTGTTCTCTTAAAATCTAAAGGGGTAAGACAATTATCAAAGAAAATATTTAAAACTCTTAATATGTCGTGTATTGGTGAGTGCTAAGGAGAAGAAGTACACATGGAGGGTGGAGGGTTACAAGGTCAGGAAAGACTTCATTAAGCAGGTGAAATGTGAGCAAAGACACAAATGAAAAGAGAAGGCAAGCCATGCAGAATGGCCTAGTTGTTAAGAGCACAGACTTTGCAGGTACAGAGGCGTGCAGGTGTCTGGTGTGTTTGAGGGAGGGTAAGGAGTTCTGTCTGACTGGGCTGTAGTCAGCTAAAGGACAGTGAGAGCAGAAGGAGACAGCGGGGTAATGGAGCCAAATTACATAGTTCCTTGTAGGCCTCCGTAACACCTCAGGCTTTTACTTTGAATGAGATGGAAAGCCACTGAGGAGTTTGTAACCAGCCATACCTTATGGTCTGGTTTAATACGAGAAACTGTCACTGTGGGTGCCATGGAGAAGGTGCCCTAAGGGTTCACAGTGTGTTCATTGGAAATGCTAAGCCTTCTACCTGTGTGCCAGACACTGTCACCTCTCACCTAATGCAGGAACATCATTCCCCCAACTTTTCCCTTTCTTCTGCATCATCAATTCTCCTCCTGCTAATTAATAATATTCTTCACATGCAAACATGCTACAATTATTCTTATTTTAAAATACCTTTCCATATTCTACAAATCTCTCAAGATACTGCCTCCTTTCTCTGACACTCAGAGCAAAACTCCATGCACCCATTATACCCAAATCCTTTCATCTTGGTTTTTAAAGCTTCCACCCCAATCTGCCTTCTCCTTTTCTACTGTCCAAAATTTGTTGTTGCCAAGGATAACATTGATCTCCATATTCTTCAACTTTTAGTCCTTTTCACAAAATTTGACACAGGTAATCTTCGACTTCTCCTTGAAACATGTTTGTCACCTGGGTTCCAGGTCACAGTATTGTCAGTTCTATTCACCATGTTATAGCTGCTGCTTCCTGCGTTCCTTCGTTCACCACCATCTTCCTGATTTCTCAGTTACAGCACAGAAGGGATGATTCTGGCATTTATTTACTTTATTTAAATGCATCTTCTTTTTTACCTCAGATGGTGTCATGCTTTAACTCCTATGCATATACTGCCGATTTTCAAGTTTATAATCCCCAGCCTTCATTGTGCTGTAGAACTGTGGAATTGTACATTGAGCCACCTAGTTGATATTACTTCTTGAAATCTAATAAGTAACTCAAGGTTATTATTTGCAAAATTGACCCTCTGATTTTCTCCCTAAACCTGGTTCTGCCGCAACTTGGCCAGCTCAATAAATGACAGTTTTATTATTCGATAATTTAAACCAAACTCTATGAAGTTATCCTTACCTGCTATTTCTATTTTTCCCAGATTCAATCCATCAGGAAATCCTGCAAGTCTACTTTTAAACTGAATGCCTGTTGAGGTAATTTGCACAGACACTACTTGGTATAAACCACCATCAGCTCTCAATGGAATATTGCCTTAGTTTCCTGTTTGCGTCTAGAGCTGATGAAGCTGGACAGCAGGCTGATGGCTAGTTTTTTTTTTTTTTTTCCTGAAAGAAATAAATTATTGTAATTTGGTGGGTCTTAAATAACTGACTTAGAAATTATGTAATCTCATTAAAAATACATACACTATTTTTTAATGAAAATTAGAAACATCCTAAACTTTATTTAGTAAAGTCTTGACAAGTTCTTTCTGTGTGAGTTTTAATGGTGAAATCTTGTTCAAGAACAAAGAACACGTTCGGACGTGTTAGGTAAGGGAAGGTCTAAGATAAACTCAGAGAGAAGAGGCCTATTGCTTTATTAGAATTTGTGATTCTTTGAGAGTCTTAATGTCACAAAAACAAGTATAAAAAGAAACCATAGAAATACCTCATTAGCCATCTAGTTTTTAATATGCTGTCTAACCAAGGGTTGCATTTCTTGAGTCAAAGGTAGCATTTTATGATTCATAATTTCTACCATTGCTAAAATTTTAAATTTGGTCTTAACATTTGATTGGTTCTCTTTCATAATTGCAATTTCAAGGCCTATAGTTTGTCTGGGTTGATAATTATTCAGATGAATGATTTATCCATTTAGATAAATATCAACTGGTTCTAATAATTTGCAGTTACTCTTTATGTCAGGTTGCTTAATCATAAATGCTTTCTTAAGACCTCCTCTTTGTCAAAACTGTTCTTTAGATTCCCATAAAACACTTCTGGAGTTAGAATTTTCCCCATCATTTCTAAAGATAAATGGAAGAACTCAGAAATTAATTTGACCTCTTTGCTGCCTTGCCATCCTACTTAATTACTACAGAGTTAACTATAAAAGCTATTATTTCATCAGTAACTATCTAATTTATAATATCCTATACTGAGTATAAAATGTATGAACTGGTTGGGTTATCTGGCTTTATGTTACATAATTGCCCGTTCAAATTTTTATTTCAACCTGGTTTATGTGCTTTGCGACATTTTGGATATATTCGTATTTTTAGGTATTTCTCGTTTTAGTAGAGACTGATGTTCTTAAATACAAGCTTTTGCTTTGATTTCTATCAGCATTGTGAGAATTTGCTCATTTTCTAATCGGACTTTTTCAGGTCATAGAAAAATTAAGGAATGATATTGTCATTTAAATTCACTAAGAGAGTTGGAAAACACCAGCAGTGATTTACAAGTTAAGGAAAGTAAACAGATGCTTTAAAAATATATATTTTTTAATGATTATAATATTATTATTAATTGAAAGCTGATTTTCAGGAATGGAAACAAATGTTGATTTGTGGGTTCTTAATGTCAAGCTAACACCTGTTTCTGGTAGTTTAATTTACTTTGGTCCACTCTCTTCTTTATGTAAGAGTAAAAAGTGTTTTGTGGAACACACTTCAGTACCAAGAAAAGCTTGTTAATAGCTGTTCTACAGTATATATTCTCAAATCCATGTCATGCCACATCTTTTCATACGTTGTAAGTCAGTGGTTTAGGACATAAAAAAATGATGTTTCTCAAAACACTTGTTATTTACTCACACATACTGTGTTCTAGCATTCTAGAAGTGTCTTGGTAGATTTAAAGATTGGTTTGCTCTGTCACACTATAATCTAACAAAGTTTTCTTTGGCTTTTAAATCTAATCTCTGAGGCTGGATAGTAGACTTTCTTTCCCCCGCAAAAAAAATTTCGTTGGATTTTTTTTCCTTGAGGCATATCAAATTCTTATTTCCTTTAGGTTATAAAGAAATAGAGATTCAAAACATTGTGTTGAAACTTTTTCATATTTTACCCCCTATTTTGTGGAGAAATGTTTCAAAAAGTAGCCAATGCTATATTTCTTAGTTGTATTTTATTTTTACTTCATATTATGTTGAATATAAAATAAAACTTGAGAGATGCATTTACCAGTTTATTCAATAAGGCCTTTTCTTTATATATACTCCTAGATAAATTTTAGCAGGAAAGTCAGAAACTTGTACTAAATTAGAGCTTAGTTTTTTTGTTTTGTTTTTTTAAGACCTACAAACTCCTCTTGTATCAGCACACTTCATATTATGGCTTAAGCTGTTATCAGAAATACTATTTCTTAATATCATATATTATTCTTTAAAGCGCAACAATTTAATACAACTATATTTATTAAGACCCTCACAGATCAAGAGCTGAGGGTGTTTATAAATGAAACATAAAAGATGACAGACATAGGGCCAGTGGTCTCGAGTAATGTCCATGAAACCCCAGTGCAGGAATGCAGGCAGGCCTCAGAGGTAGTAAAGTTATACTAAGAAGTAGAAAGTTGACAATTGTTTCTCTACCTATTCAGACCTCTGTTTCCTCATTTGTCAAATGAAATCAATAATAGAAAGTACCTCCCAGGACAAACGATGGGATGGATATAAAGCATTCTCACACTTTGGCACATAATAATTTTTCAGTGTTCCACAAGAAACCTTTATTTTGTTTTATCTTATTTTGTCCCTATTCTTTCCCCAGTCACTTGAAATGTTGGAAGGAAGGTGAGTGGACTGATCTGCTTACTGCTCTTGACTGCTCTTGTGTTGTGGCTGAAATTTGTAGGGGAGGCTGCTCTCCATAATTAAGTCTAGTATCATTGTTTCATACGTGTGCTTTTAATATTTTTAAAACATTTATTTAAAAACTTAAGCCTAACTGATTTGTGAACTTCTCAGAATGAGTATTCTTCTTAAAATATTAAATTAATAAGAAAATTAAGCACAATATAAGGAAGACAGTTATATAAAAACTGAACAATAAGTTAAATTGGAGTGTAGTCCAAGGCACTTGGGATGCTAGAGCTGTTATAAGTGAGCTTTCAATTTATGTCAAGAGTCCTGGTAGATAGAAGATTAAGAGTCTTTGTATCTTACCATCTTATAAAGTAAGTTATACGGGTTCAACTAGAGAGATAAGCAGTGTCCTGACAAACGTGAATACGGGTTCCCTTTTAAAAACGTTTCTAATAAAGGCATTGCGTTGAGCTTGCCTCCAATGTGGCATCTCGGTGGAGACATGAAGCTGAGGCTCCAGGTCCGTGGAGGTCATTTCTCACTCTTCAGTTCCATCAGATGATACGCCAGGGGTTAGGAGAAGCTACACCCCATCTCACATTTCAACTCTGCTGCAATGAGAAGGAAATAAGTCAAGGAAAATGCCTCACTTCGTTAAGGCAGGGGCAAGAGAGAAGAAGAGCACCATGGTTTGTTCATGATTGAAAAATATTCAGCCAGATGGCCCACAAGTAAATGTGGCCCAATTAATTGGTAATGTGTAATCAGATTAGCATTTCTTGCCTTCTTAGAGGAGTATGAAATGGGCAAAGAGATGGACAGAGGTGCCAAACATATCTTCTTCCTTAATTTCTCATGAGGAAAAAGATGATGAGTAAAAAGGAAGGAATTAAATGAAGTTAAACTAATATTAAGTGAGATGTATCAATGTGTTAGGTTAAATACTTGTCATTAATCTGGAGGAATTAGTATAAAGTAAAATCTAAGACTGTTCATAGTAAAATAGTCAATAAAATGAATATAAACGCAGATAGCCCACATATGCTAGTTTTTTAATGAAAAAGTTCTCTTTCAGATATGGCCCTTCACAATATATGTAAAGAAGACACAAAATAAATTGATCAAAAAATGGTAAAGTAACGTGTCAGATTATTTTTGAAAGATGTTCCTTTAAGCAAAAGTTAATGAAATGATGGTAGTTGCATATAAAGAAAGAAATATGTGACAATAGGGTCTTTCATATTCACTAGAAACATACTTGGGGATGAGACTTAACCCATTAGGCATGAATACGAACAGAAATGGAAGACATTCAGACACAAGTGATCATTTGTGAGACATGAGCTTGGTCGTATTTATCCTGCTGAGTTCTTTGTTGAAACGACATTGCTTCCCCACATGATCTTTCCCACAGCCCGTCTGAATTGTGCTGTGTGGAGCCGTGTCACCCAGGCTTTCTGTGCCAGGGCCACCTTGTGATGGCTCATCCAGTATCTACTATCCACTAGCCAGTAACTTCCAAGGCTGAGAGTGGCCAGGGGAGGAAGAAAGATTATGTCCTTATTACCAGGAAAGCAAGGTACACTGGTGATATCTACAGCCTGAATGTGACCAAATGCAGAGTGGAGAATCTCTGACATCATTCCACATCTAGGAGTTCCTATACGCTGTTCCTCTGTCTTTGCCTCCCGTCTGGAGTTAAATGAGGGATATTTTAAAAAATGTTCCCCTGAAGACTTTTCCTATTTTTTTTTTTTTTTGCTAGTGTTCCTGTTTTCCATATAACAAGTATCAAAAAGCATAGATGTGCTATTTGCAAAACTAACTGAAAATTTCTTAGATTGAATTAAATGTAACATTTTACACCGTGTAGTGCCTTTTTAAACCAGGTATCGCATTCAAATCAGCGATTCGCTACAGTATCCCAGTAACGTAGACAAACAAACGAGCATCTAAAATCTGATCACATCTCTTCCTTAACGGCTCCCATGAGTCAATAGAAACAGCAAAACAGAAGGAAAAGGAACATCTATAAAGGCCGCCTTAGTGCCAAGAAATTTTTATCCATCATTATATTCAAGCATGGCAATAACACTGTGAGGCAATTGTCTTGTACTTACTTACAGAGCAGATAATAAAACAGGATCAGGAAGATACAGTAACTTTTCCTGGCTCTAAGTAACTAATTGATGAAAAAGTTTGGGTTCAAATTCAGAGCTGTCCAATTCCATATTCTGTACTAATTCCAAATTCTTTATTACTTAAAATATTATTTTAGCAAATAGCTCAACGAAAACTTTTCACAGAGCAAAAAGGTTATTGCATTAATGCTCGCATGTACATTTGACCGATAATCTGTTGTCCTTTTATGTGACTGTAATTTTACCCACATTGAAATGTTTTTCCAATGTTGGTTATAGATGGGGTTTGAATGTCCTTTACTCTGCTGCGCCTCCCTTTGAGATCAACTGCATCCATTTGCTGGATGGTTAACTTAGGTTACGTAAATCTATAACTATGTATCAGAGTTTTTTTGGTCTGAATTGCTATCTCTAAATAAGTAACCCAGAAGAAAATTGCACTGGCCTTTCACCAGCACAACTGTTTTAGTCTTAAGACACCAGCAAATATATCCTCTGTTTCAGTGACCAATGAAAGGCCATATTAACTCACAGTTGGCTATGGCTGGCATTTTAGCATGATATAAAAAATGGAAATCATAAAGAATCCTATGGACATTTTGTACTATAGATATTATTTTTATAGAGGGTGGAGGTGCTTCATTTATGCATTCTAAGGAACAAAATTTAGCTAGTAATTAACAGTATTTAACCTGTGTAAAGTCTTTTATGCAAGCTGTAAAATTAATTTTGTTACAGAAATTGCATTACACTTAACAGCTGATGACCTATCTTACCACAGTAATGTATTTTTCATTAAAATGAAACATTGTGTTTCGGAAGCAGGAGCCAGGAATCAGGGGTTGAACTGGAAACGGCCACATGTGTTATATAGAATTGCTGTCTTCCAAAAGAGCATATAACCTGGCATTTCTCAGTTTATTACTGCATCAAGATGAGCAGATTTAAACTCTAATTAAAGAGATGCCATACATTGTCTTTTTACAACTTCGGTGACGTTAACTGTTGTCCTGTCGAACTATCCCTGGTAAATTATAACTGTTGTTTTGGTCTTTTATGTAAGCTCAGACGTCTAGGTTGGATTTATCGTGAAGTTGGAGTATTTTCCTGTTTAATTCGGGCTCTACTTCCCTACTGTAATATTTTACTCCCTGGTAGTGCAAAGTGAATTTTGTTTGTTTTTATTTTAGTTGTTGTCGATTATCCCCTAAAACATAATTTTCAGTAGTACACAATAAATGCAGTGTGGATGGCAACTTCGGTAATTAATTGAGTCCATGAATGGAGTGATTATATTTTAAACGTTTCCCATAATGTGTAGAAAAGCAAAACAACATGAAACTAGGGATTGGGGAATTTGGAAATCTTATATAAATTTGATAATGTTTTAAAATCTTAATGAGGCCGGGTGAGGTGGCTTATGCCTGTAATCTCAGCACTTTGGGAGGCTGAGTGGGAGGATCATTTGAGGTCAGGAGTTCGAGACCAGCCTGGCCAACATGGCGAAACCCTGTCTCTACCAAAGATACAAAAATTAGCCATAAGTGGTGGTGGGCACCTGTAGTCCCAGGTACCCGGGAGGCTGAGGCAGGAGAATTGCTTGAACTCCAGAGATGGAGGTTGCAGTGAAGTGAGATCGTGCCACTGCACTCCAGCCTGGGTGACAAAGTGAGACTCCGTCTCAAAATAATAATAATAACAACAATAATAAATAAAATCGTAATGAATTTTCATTATAACGATTCTTCTTGAACAATATTTTTCCTATTATTATTTAAAAAAAGAAGTAATATACAAATGGGTAAGGAGGAAACACATGTGGGTATGACAAATTAAAATTTTAAGAAACGTTAGATGTAAAGACAAAAATGGATAATTAAACATTAAAATACCTTAGATTCTGAGTTGCAGTGGAAAAGTAGGAACAAAGTGGAGATAATCAGCAAAGTGAGTTGGAAGATCAAAGAACTGATTAAAGGAGTCTATTCCAATTCTAAGACAAACACTAGTTGCCAACTTCCATTGATAACCATTCCCCCTTTGCCACCAAAATCAAACAGAAGAGCGTAATTGCCTCATTTCTTAGAATGAACCTGCAATATAAATTTACTGCTAACAACCTGCTTTCCACCCCCTCTCTTCTTCCCAGAGAACTGCTTAATTTTTCAAAATTTCACAATACTGGAATATAATCTTCCTTTAGTGGCAATTAGAAGAGTGGAAAATCAATGCAACATTCGTATGACAGAGTTTGGTAGCGAGAGGATCGTAACAACCTGTGTTTTCGTTATTGGTTGTGAGGTAGGCCAGATTTTTTGTTAATGTTTCTGAGTTGAAATTCTTAAGTTGTTCCATTACTTAACCTATAACATTGTTTCATAGAAACAGATTTGGATGTATTTGGAGAATCTGAATCTGAGTCAACTTTTGCACAACTCAGTCCTAGTGTTGGATTTAGCAGTAAGCGATGTATTTATTTATGTATTTATTTACTTATTTATTTTTAATGACAGGGTCTTGTCCTGTCATCCCCAGGCTGGAGTGCAATAGCATGATCATAGTTCACTGCAGCCTTGACCTCCTAGGCTCAAGCAATCCTCCTGCTCAGCTTCCCAAGTAGCTAGGACTACAGACGCACACCACCTTGCCCAGCTAATTCTCATTCTTTTGTAGAGACAGAGTCTCCCTATGTTGCCCAGGCTGGTCTCAAACTCCTGAACGCAAGAGATCCTCCTTCCTTGGCCTCCTAAAGTGCTGGGATTATAGGTGTGAGCCACCATGCCTGGCCTCAGTAATAAGCTTTTAAAGAACAAAATCAAATTGTTCAATATCTTAACTAATGTAACATAATACTTTAAAAATTAGAAAAACAAAAAGCTTGCTATATGTAATTGGAGTAGATGATACATAATAAAATAACTTCAATGTTGAGTTTTTTGAGGGACCTCCATGGTTTTACTGGTTTACATCTCTACTAACAGTGTGCAAGTGCCCCTTTCTCCTCATTCTCATCAAAATTCATTGTTGCCTGTGTTTTATTTTTGATAAAACCATTTTAATTGGGGTGAGATAACAAGATAACAGCTCATCGTAATTTTGATTTGTATTTCTCTGATGACTAGTGCTGCTGAGCACATGGACGGAACTGGAAGACGCCACGTTAAGTGAAATGAGCTACACACAGAAAGACCAGTATCTCCTGTTTTCACTCATATGTGGGAGCTAAAAAAACTGATCTTACAGAGATAGGAGAACAATGATTATAATAAACTGGGAAGGGTAGTGAAGAAACAAGTATTAAGAGGGGTTGGTTAATGAGTACAAATACGATTAGATGAAAGTAATAAAATCTAGTGTTCATTATCACAATAAGGTAACCACAGGTAACAATAATTTATTGCGTATTTCAAAGTAACTAGAAGAGTGAAGTTGGAGTGTTCCTAACACAATGAAACAATAAATGCTTGAGGTGATGAATATCCCAATAACCCTCTTGTGATCATTAAACATTGTATGTGTGTATCAAAATATCACATGTACTCCCATAAATATGTGCAATTATGATGTATCATTAAACATTGAAAATTTATTTAGTATTATTAGTTTTTTTTGTTTGTTTTTTTGTTTTTTTTTTTTTTGTAGAGACAGAGTCTTGCTCTGTCACCCAAGCTGGAGTGCAGTGGCACAATCTGGGCTCACTGCAACCTCCGCCTCCCAGGTTCAAGCAGTTCTTCCATCTCAGCCTCCCAAGTAGCTGGGATTACAGGTGCATGCCGCCACGCCCGGCTAATTTCTTTTGTATTTTAGTGAAGACGGGACTTCACCGTGTTGCCCAGGCTGGTCTCGAAGTCCTGAGCTCAGGCAATCCGCCCGCCTTGGCCTCCCAGAGTGCCAGGTAAAATTTAGGATTTTAAATGAAGTAAAGTGTGACTAAGTAGGCAGAAATTACAAACAAGGGATGAACAACAACAAAAATGAAAGAAAGAAAGAAATTTCTACAAAATCCTGAAAGATTGGCTTTACTAAAAATCTTGTAATTTGGAAAGTGAGAGAAGAAAAATAGAACCAGTGATATGCCTGATTGTTGCCCTCAAATATTTTATAGCAGGAATGCATAAGAATGAGATAACATAATTGGCCTTCACATAGATACAATATTTAAATGCTTTTCCCTTTTGTGTAGAAACATGACACACTGATTTCTCATGTTGAAGGCGAAATTAAATCTAGCCAAGTAGTGACCCGGCTCTCCGCCTGCCGTGGTTTAGTGAAGACCAGCAATTCTAGTCCGAGCTTAGAAGCCTCGGAGAGGATGCTGACGAAAGCACCGCTGCCTAACTCTCTGACCCAGGCTCAGTGCATACTGACCACCAGAAAAATCGGCTCTATTTGTGGCTTCAGCGCTTATTATTCCTGGTTGCTTTCAAATATCCTAACATAGTGAGACCATGAAGACATTTATAATTCAGTCCTAAAGTAAAATTCAACCATGTTTTTTTCTACTGTTCCCAAAGACCAACTTGTGCAGGACTTCAGGTGGAAGAACTGGTGCCTGGATTATGTTGTAAAAAACAGTATTTTAGCCTGATGGTAGGAGGATAACACATTCTTTTTCGTTTCTGCAAAAGATGCTAATTTCTGCCATTGTTAAGTTTCAGATTCACTCTGTTTAATCAAAGAACCCCTAAATGGATCTGAGGAGTTGCTTACAAAGAATTTTTTGATCATGTATGTCTGCTCACTGTCTACTCAGTTGTCACATTTATAAATGAAAGCATTTTAAAATTAGATATCAGTCTTTATTTTCATCATTTTCACTTATTTCAGGAGCAAATTATCTGTTAAAATTTCTTTTTCAACCATCTACAACAGATCTAAATAGGCCAAGGATATGTAGTAAGATATATGACTCTTTATGCAAACAAAGAAGAGAAAATAGATCATCTTTTTCTTTGCGGCACTGGAATTACCATATTTAAAGCATTCTTCAAACTATTTTTAATCCTTGATTTTGCCAGTATGACATGCAATCTTACAATTGTTTGTCCTATTAGTATTCCTTTATAAAAATATTCTCTCATGCTAAAGAGACTGGCTTGTTAATGGAAAAAAATTCAACCAAGTGAAATTTATAGCTCCTCTTTTAAAAACACAGCTCTTTAAGGGCTTTGTGGCAAGAAATCAGGGGCATTAGCAACCACTTTCAAGTTACTTTAAGGGAAAATTCATGAGAATCATTGAAAATTAGTTTTATAATTTTTTTACAAAATTTTATATAGATACACATATATATACACATACATATATGTGTATATATATATTCTATTCCATGTACAAACTACATTTTTAAGCAGGCATTACTTAGATGCTTACTAGATGGAAATTAACAATCTATGGTTCTAAAACGTAGATTTATGTAGACTGATGTAGATACTTGAATTTTGCCCCAGCTCTACTTCCTAATAGATGTATGAATAGTCATGTAACTGAACCTATCTGAACCGATTTTCTCTGTAAATGGTGAAAATTATGCCTCAACAAAGGGATAGTGAAATGGGTAATATTTGATAATATGAATTTAGCTCAGCCTCACATAGTTAAGCAATCAATAAACAATAATAAAAATAATAAATAACTTGTTTTAATACTTCCCTATCTTTCAATACCTGGCATAGAATTGGATGAGAATGAAAAATTCACCTATGTCACCAAAGCAGACGTGAATTGAACACTTAGATATGTTTCACTTCACTCAGCTCCTGCAGAGAAATTTGCCATCAGAAAACAACCCATGTCTGAGGCTGCTGGATAAGAGCTTAAGGTC
The DNA here is from genome assembly GCF_028878055.3 of Symphalangus syndactylus. Lineage (NCBI taxonomy): Eukaryota > Metazoa > Chordata > Mammalia > Primates > Hylobatidae > Symphalangus > Symphalangus syndactylus. The sequence continues at coordinate 8,353,136 of NC_072428.2, forward strand.
CCCTTTTCATAGATGTTCTCATTTCTCTCGAGCTGGATACCACACCTGTCCTTTAAAGGCCTGTAAGTAGCTAAACTATCATGGTTTTAAGTCTGTACAATTTCCCTTTGTCCTGTATATAGAATACAAAATGGCACATGAAAATACACACACACATACACACACACACACCAGAAAAACTGAAAGAAAAGATAAAGGAAAGCCTCAAGAGCAAAATACTCAGATGCAGAAGTGTAGACATGCATTTAAAATCTAACTTTATTTTGCTAATGAAAATAGAATCAAGCCACAGATTTTTGTGACTGGCAAAGGTAATTGAGCCCCCAACCGTTAATCTCCTTTCTTCACTCCAAGCTACTTGATTCATTCAACAAACATATTTACTATCTACAAGCTTCAGTCACTGAGCCATATGCCCAAATAAATGTCAATCAACGCCCTAAAGATAGACTGATGTAAAAGGTAAGAAATTTCAATCCACTGTGTTGCATACCATGACAAAGTAGGTATAAGAGATGATGTGACTACTCTTACTACCAGAAATTAGGGAAGACTCACCAGAGAAAGTCACATTTAAGATGAGTCCTTAAGGGTTTAGCAGAAATTTAATGGATTGAGAAGAGGAAAGTTCCTTTTCGATTTTTTTACAACTAAGTGTGTAAAGGCATAAAAAGTTATGCTATGTGCAGAGATCAATGGGAAGGGTAGATGAGGAGAGTATAGGATGCCGAGTGGGAAATGAGAAGCAGGAACAAGAGGGTAAACAACTGGCAGTTTCTTAAATAGAAGAGCTACATAATTGACTCTTATCTGTATACAAAATAACTCCTGTGTTCCCTGGAAAAGATTGTTTAGGAGAGAGTGACAAGTTAGCAGAGGCCAGTAAGAGTGGAGGGAGTGACAAGCCTTTTGTCTTTACCTCCTTCAAGTCTCTGCTCAAATATTGCCACTTTACAGAGATTGATTTGAATGACCTTTAAATAACAGTCGCTGCTACTCTCTTTCCTTATTTCCTATTTTATTTTTCTTTCTTTGAAAAAATCATTACAGGATTAGTTATGATTTTCCCATTAGTATGTCATTTTTTATATCTTTTGAGATAATTGCCATAGCCTCAGTGACCAGAATGTTGCCTGGGACGTAGTAGCTACTCAGTAAATATTTTGTGAATAAATCAATGATTTTTTTCAAAATGTGAGCTCATGAAGACCCGGCCCAAGGCGATCACCACGGGCATAGAGTAGAGAGTACAGACTTAAGAAGCTTTTCCAAATTAAATCAACCAAACGTATTTGGCGATGGAATATATGTAATGAGGGAGGAAAGATCAAAAAAGGAGGTGCTTCCTTCACAGTGTGGGAGATTGGATGAATTATGATGACATTCACCGAAATGAAATGTAATATGAACACCTTTGGGAAGGAGATCATAAATTCAGTATCAGGGGTGTTAAACATCAGTTCTCTGTCAGTCAAAAGGGAATGGAATTGCAGGCCTGGGGCCCAGGAGAAAGCTCTGAGATTAAGGTAGGGATGTATAAATCATTAAAAATTGATAGCAGTAGAAGACACAAGTATAAAAGTCATATGAATAGTGAGCATAAGAATATAAATACTGCAAAGTTTAGAGCATTTGGAAAAATATTAAGGTCAGGAAATAAAATGATAATATTTTTAAAATGAGAGTTAAGGATGACAAAAATTCTATGATTCCGAAGTTGCACTGGGAGTCTTTGAGATTGGCCACTGTTCATCAGGAGAACTAGATAAGTTTTTGTTTTTGTTTTGTTTTTTAGCAACAGCATGGGAAGGAAAAAAATACACTTTTTGCTAGACTAGTTTGTGATTTTTGCACTTTAAAGTGTAGAAACTTACTAAGCTTTTAGATTTCAGAAATATGTAGGTCAACATCTGAGTTTAGATTCATAGAGCACTTTTTGTCTTTCACCAGTTTCCTGATAGAACCAGCATCTGAAATGTTCCCTCCTGTCCCAAAAGTCTACACTTCCTATGGCTTCTTCTATGTACTTATTTCCCGTTTGAATGTCTTTCCTTTTATTCTATATGTTACAAAGCAGAAATAATTGAATAGCTTGTAGACTTTCTCAGGTGCACACCCTTTTCTCTCTCCTCTAAATTGGTCACCAAAATTCCATCATGGCAATGTCAACAATGATGGCAACATGACGGTTACCACAACTGCATGCTCATCAGGGAAGCATTGGAAAGCCACCCATCCATTGGTGAGCTTCTTCCAACTGACACCTGGGAAACGGCCACTTACCCGCTCTCAGTCTATTGTTTTTAATGGAACTGGGACTGCTGGATATTGTGTTGGGGAAAAAAATCCATGCAGAACCAATGATATGTAAGAATTAATGGAATTCCTAGAAAAAAGCAGACACTTTTGTGCTCTTTCGTGAGGGAATATGAGAAACAGCTGCTGCCATGTTGTAATCATAAAAGCAAACCTTAAGTATGAAGCCAAATATGTAGAAGAATGCAGATCTGAGAAACAAAGAAACAAAAAGAAAATAGTTATGGAAGCTCTTCATATGACTCATGTAGACTTTTTAGTCATATGAAGTAAGAAGTGGCTGTTCCTTAAGGTGGAGTTGCTTAGTCTTCTCCACAGCCACCAGAGTCCTAATTAGTCATTTATCATGTGCCATTAATTGTGCTACATATTTTATGAACATGATGTCATTATATTATATCATTTAATTTTCAGCACAATTCTATGAGGCAGTTATTACTACTGTTTTACAGATAAGAAAGCTGAGGAACAGAAAGGATGAGGAATTTACTCAAAATTACACAGTTAATTGAGGCACAGATGCAGGAATTAAACCCTAACCTATTCTAAATCCCTCAATATTATTCCACCTGTCCTGACCCGAATTTGGCTACATATTAGGGTTTCCATTATAATATCTGGCGTGCGGTTTCCTCTAAAGTCTGTCCATACTAGTGCCCTGTCTCCATCTTCTCATGTCTGTAAATGGATTTTTAAATTATGGGGTTTACATTTCTTTTCTATCTACGTACACTGACAGAAGAATTACCACCTTACAGAATGAAATCACATTAATATGTCCTTGCTGCTCAAGAGGCAATTAGGGTATTCTCTGTGGACTCATCCAATCCTTGGACCACATCTTATTTTGTGAAACATATAGAAACCGAGCTTAATTAAATTAATAAAATAAAATGAAATACATAAATGTTCAGAATGTGTCTGAATTAGTACCCAACTACATTACTTAGGTAATATTTAGGCTTTTAAAAAAAAATTTATGAAAACTCATGTAACACCTGTGTGCTTGGAAATGCTGACTATTCTTGTGCTTAAAGCTTATCCATGATCTGCTTCAGAGTTTGTGTAACACAAACCCCCAGTTTACATACACACACACACACACACACACACATATACCTATATGATATGTATGCATGGAAAATTGAGTATATGCATATAGAAACATATCATTAAGTGGATTTCTAAAGTTCTTAAGAATCATTGACAAAGCAATTCATTCTCAAAGACACCTTTAACAAATGTTTGATTCTTATCTTACCTTAGTTAAGTATTATAGGAATGCTATGGAAGTTTGACCTGATTTACAAAAGCTAATTTATCAGATATCAAGGAATCCCAGATTTTGTTTCTACTTTTAAAAAGGTAAACAAAAAATCACAAGCACTGCATATCTTTATCTTTTAAATGGAAGTAAATCTAGCAGGTATTTTTTAAAATAAAAAATATACATGAGACTTGCAGTTTTCATTACAGCATGTAAAGAGCTTAGCAGTCACCACTTCATTCTAACAACAAGTTAAAAGCTTATCAAATGAAAAACTAACAGTTCTTTTCAGATCCATCTAGACGTCAGATCACAGAGCAAACTGTTGCCCCTGAAATCGGAGAGACACACAGGCAGATACAGAGATTCAAAACCTACTTGCACAGAAACCCGTCAGCAGTAACACCTGTGGGAACCAGTGCCAGAGTAGGGAAACCTGAACCATAATTGAGGAATTGCTGGAGGCCCACTGTGGACAACTCTGAGAATTAAAAGCTCCAAGGGAGCACGTCACAAAGGGCACCCACACTTTTGTGAATTTGAGCTCTAAGAACTCTACCGGGTCCTCACAGTGAATATTGGATAAAAGTCTCTCAAGCTTCTGCAAGGGAGAGGGAGAAATGAACCGATTTGAAATACAAAAGGGCAACCGTTCTTAAAGACTTGTCTTCCAGAGAAACTATTTTATCAGGGACTGACCGTCTAGGGTATTGTCAAAGCCTAACTGACGTGAAGGAAGGAAAATATCCTGTGTATTAGTCTGTCCTCACGCAGCAAAAGGATATACTTGAGACTGAGTAATTTCTGAAGGAAAGGTGTTTAATTGACTCACAGTACGGCCTGGCTTCAGAAGCCTCAGGAAACTTACAATCATGGTGGAATCGGAGCAAACACATCCTTCTTCACGTGGTGGCAGCAAGAAGTGAGAGCGAAGGGGAGGAAAAGCCGCTTATAAAACCACCAGATGTCAGGAGAATTCACCCACCACCATGAGAACAGCACGGAGGTAACGGCCCCCAGGATTCCATCACCTCCCGCTAAGTCCCTCCTATGACCCGTGGGGACTATGGGAACTACAGTTCAGTATGAGATTTGGGTGGGGACACAGCCAAACCATATCACCCAACTTCAGCCACTGCTTGTCATCCTATGTCACCCAATGGGCAGAGGTTGTGGATGGGGCTGAGAAGCAGGTGAAATTCATAGTCCGAAGTCACAGGCTCAACAAAATACTAATAACTTCCTCTACTGCAACACCTTAGCAATCTACTAAAGGCCTGTTTGCTGCAGTTCTATTTACCCAGTACATCATGTCTTCCTTTCAACACAATATTACGAGGCATACTAAAATGTAATAAGCACAATTTGAAAACAAAGAACAATCATCAAAATCAGAGTCAGATAAGGCAAGAAAGTTGGAAGTATTAGACAAGAAATTTTTTATTTAGTAACTATGATCAATATGCTATGAGATTTAATAGAAAAAGTAAATAACTTGGAAGAACACATAGACAATGTGAACAGATGAAAATTATAAAAAAGAGTCAAAAAGAAGTGTTAGAGTTTAAAAACACTAACAGCAATGGCGAGTGCCTTTGATGCGTCATTAACAGACTAGACGTGTATGAGAAAAGCCTCTCTGAGCTGGAGAATATGACTACAGAAACATCCACAATAGAAAAGAGAAGAGACAAATGATGAAATAAATCAGAATATAATATCCAAGAAATGGGAAACAACTAAAAACTATGCATAAAGGGAATACAAGAAGAAGAAAGAAAGAAGCAGGATTTGAAGCAATAATAACAGAGTTTCTCCCAAATTAATGACAGACACCAAACCACAGATCCAGAAAGCTCAGAGAACACCAAAGAGGATAAATGTCAGAAAACCTGCACGTAGGCATATTATACTCAAACTTCAGAAAAGGAAAGGCAAAGAAAAAGCCTAAAAAGATGCCAGATTTTTAAAATACCTATTTATAAAAGATCAAAGAAAAATATTATATCTGACTTCTTTTCAGAAGCAGTGTAAGCAAGAACAGAATGGGTTTAAATATTTAATGTCTTGGTAGAAATAAAACACTCTCCAAGCTAGAATTCTGTACCCTGCAAAATTATCCTCCAAAAGTGTAAGAGAAAGAAAGACACCCTCAAACATAAATTGAGAGAATGTTTGGTCAGTAGACCTCCCTTGCAAGAAATGTTAAAAAAAAAAGTTATGTAGAAAGAAGGAAAAGTATACAGGTTACAAAGTCATATCTACATAAAGAAGTGAATAGAATCAGAAAAGGAATAAGTGAAGATAAACCTTTTATTTTTGTTATTTTATCTAATAGTTGCTTCAAAATAATAATAGCAATAATGAATTAGATTGTTTACACTTCTGTTCATATATATGGCTATGTGTAAATAAAATGAGTGACACTAATGATACAAGAGACAGGAGTGAGTAATTAGGATTATTGTGTTATAAAGTTCACACACTACCCATGAGGCAGTAAAGCATTGTTTCAAAGTGCATTTGGATTAGATGTAAAGGTATATTGCAACCTGTAGGGCAAGTAATTTTAATTGTAAGTAATATGGATGATATTAACACACTATAGACAAAGACTGTAAGAATGGATCAAGAAACTATAAGCAATTATATGTTATTTATAAAAAGTCTTATATCTAAAGACTCATAGATGAAAAGTAAAAAATAGGATGGTGAGAGATACACTATGCTAACACTAATCAAAAGAAAGCAGGAGTAGCTATATCAATTTCAGACAGAACAGACTTCAGAGCAAAGGAAGTTATCAGGGATAAAGAAAAATATTACATAATGATAAAGGGTCAATACTCCAAGAGCACATAAAAATCCTTAATGTGTATGCACCTAACATCAGAGTGTTATAACATGTGAGGCAAAAACTGATAGGACTGCAAGGAAAAATGCATAAATCCACTCATAATTAGAGACCTTAATACCCTGCCACCATAAGTGGACAAATCCAACAGGCAGAAAATTGGTAAGGACATGGATGTACAGCATTACCAAATCATTTGGATGTAACTGACATATAGACTACTTTATCTGACAATAGCGTATTACACAGTCTTTCAAGCTCACATAGAACATTCACCAAGATAGATTACATCTGAACAATAAAATCACACCTTAACAAATTAAAAAAGATAGAAACCATGCATTGTCTGCTATCAGACTACACTGGAATTACACTAGGTCGATCACAGAAAGACAGCTGGAAAAATCTCAAAATCTTGGAGGTTAAATAACACATTTCTAAATAACCCATGGGTCAAATAAAATATCTCAAGAGAGAGTAAAAATATATTTTGAACTCAATTTAAAAGAAAATACAGTTTATCAAAATTTTTGGGAGGCAACAAAAGCAATGCATGAGGGAAATTTATAGCATCGAATGCACATGTTAGGAAAGATGAAAGAACAAGCAACAATATAACCTTCCACATTAAGAAACTAGAAAAACAACAAATTAAATCCAAAGTAGGCAGAGAAAAGAAATAATAAAAATTAGTGGAGGAATCAATGAAACTAAAGACGGATTCAAATAATCAGTGAAACAAAAAACTGGTTATTTGAAAACATCGGAGTGGAAGAGAGAGAGAATGAGAGAGACCACGTGAATTACCAATATCGGAAATGAAAAAGAGGACATCACTATAGATTTATGGGCATTAAAAGGGTAGTAAAAGAATATTACGAACAAATCTGTGCTTCCAAATTGGGTAATCCAAATAAAATTGACCAATTCCTTAAAAGACACCATCTGTCAAATCTTCCACTGAAAGAAACAGAGTTATAATAGGCTTATATCCATTAAGGAAATTGACTTAATCAGTTACCAGAATAGAAACACCAGACCCAGATGAGTTCAGGGAGGAATTTTAGCACACATTTATAAAATAAATTATGCCAATTCTCCACAGTCTCTTTTGGAAGGCAAAAACAAAGGAGATACTTTCAAACTCATTATTTGAGGCCAGCTTTACCCTAATAGAAAAACCAAAGATATTATAAGAAAAGCAAACTACAAAACAATGTCTGTCAGGAAAATAGCTGCAGTAATACTCAAGAAAATATTAGCAAATTAAATTGAGCATGTATAAAAAGAATTATACACCACAACCAAATTAGATTTATCTAGGCATGCAAGTCTGGTTAAATATTTAAAAATGAATTAATGTAACCCATCACATCAACAGACTGAAGAAGAAAAATTACATGATAATACTAATATATGAAGAAAAAACATTTGACAAAATCAAACACCCATTCACGATAAATTCTCAGTAAACTAGGAACAGAGAACTTCTTCAAGTTGATAAAGCATATCTGGAAAAAGCTCTAAATCTACAGCTAATATCATACGTAACAGTGAGAAACTCAAAGCTTCCACGTTAAGATCAGGAAAAATGCAAGGAGATTCAATTCACCACTCTTCTCAAGATTGTACTGGAAGTTCGAGCTAATCAAATAAGAAGACAAAATTTTAAAATATAGAGTGGAAAGGAATAAAAAGAACTTTCCTTGTTTGCAGATGACATGATTGTTGACATAAAAAATCCAAAAGAGTTCTCAGAAAAATTCCTGGAATATTAGTGATTATAGAAAGGTATCAGAATATAAGGTTAATATACAAAACTCAGTTGCTTTTCTACATATTAGCAATGAACAAACACAATTTGAAATTACAAACACACTAATATTTACATTATTATCCCTCAAAATGATATACTTAGGTATAAATCTAACAAAATATGTACAAAATCTATGTAAGGAACACAGCAAAACTCTCATGAAAGATTTCAAAGAACTAGGCTGGGTGCGGTGGCTCATGCTTGTAATCCCAACACTTTGGGAGAGTGAGGCAGGCAGACCACCTGAGGTCAGGAGTTCGAGACCAGCCTGGCTGACATGGCGAAACTCCATCTCTACTAAGAATAGTGGCAGGCGCCTATAATCCCAGCTGCTCTGCAGGCTAAGGCAGGAAAATAGCTTGAATCTGAGAGATCATGCCACTGCACTCCAGCCTGGGTAACAGAGTGAGATCCTGTCAAAAAATAAATAAATAAATAAATAAATAAAGGATATATTTCATGCTTTTGTATAAAAACCTCAAGGTAGTCAAGATATCAGTTCTCCCAAACTTGATCTATAGTTTCAACACAATCCGAAATAATCTTAGCAAGTTATTCTATAGATATCAACAAAGTGATTCTAACGTTTATACAGAGAAGCAAAAGAATCAGAATTGCCAATTTAATATTGAAGAAGAATAAAATTGGAGGAGTGATGCTATCAAACTTTGACTTACTATAAAGCTATTGTAATCAAATTAGTGTGGTGTTGGTGAAAGAATAGACAAATAGATAAATAGAACAGAATAGAGAGCCCAGAAATAGACCCACATAAATGGAGTTAACTGATCTTGACGAATGAGTGAAGGTAATACAGTGGAACAAATACAGTCTTCTCAGAAAATGGTGCAGTTTTCCATGTGCTAACAGTTGTGTTCCCAGGGAAGGAGAATGTCTGATGGGTACTAACAAGAAGGATGTCTTTTATGGAATTCTCTTGGGATCAATACCTAGGAAAGTAGAGAGAAGCATGGTAGGACAAGGAGAGAAAGTGGGCTGGATGCAGCTTCAGCCTATGGGGACACTGGTAAAATAACACTTCAGAGCTGTATAAAGGCCAAGTTCTAGTTGGAACGGGTAGACTGTGCCTTCATATCCGTCTATTGATCAGTCATTGGTTGCAGGCAGTTGAGGCCACCCTTAAAGAGGGCTGTGATCACAGCACCCATCATACAATGTAACCTCATTCTGAGGATGTTCCTCACACCTCTATCATTCTTGCATCTTGATTGTTCATTACCAGGTCCTACTTTTCTACTTAATTTTAAAGTGTTGAAGTTCCTCATAATTTCTTTTCCCCACTCTTCATGCAATATACACTCAGTGCAATCTCACCTACTCCCATTCTTTCCTTTAATAATGATAGACTGAAGGGACCCAAATTTATATCTGTACCAGATATTTCCTCTAGCTCTAGACATATATTTGCAAAACCTACTTGTAGAATTCTACTCATGATCTTCCCCCACTTCCTGTTCTTTCCCAAACAATCTTTCTTTTTTCTTGCTCCACAAACAGAAACTAGAATGATTTCTTTAAAAATACAAATGAGGTCAAGTTACCCTTCTGCTGAAACTTTTCGGTATCTTCCCAGTAACCTTCAGATAAGGTAAGAACATTCTTAAAATGACTGTTTCAAAGCTCTTCACATTCTGATCTACGTTTCTTCCTTAAGTTATTCTCTAGGTTAATTTTACTTATTCATACTTCCTCCTTGATCCCTGTCATTTGGTGAATCTTTCTTTATTTTTAAAGTATCTGTTTAAATGGCATTTCTTTAAAAACTCTTATTCATTGTCTAAAAGTACTTAAGGATTTTGTTCTATAATATCACTCTATCTTTGTGTTTATTCAAATGACAAAATTATGTACTTTATTCTTTTGTCTCATATATTTTTCTTCTGTTTGCCCGTGAGTTTCAAGGGGGCAGGGGAACAGATTATCCTATTTTTTTTTGTTTTTATTCTATCCCCAGTGCCTAGAATAAGGCTTCATGCACAGAAAACATTTTATGTATGTATATGCTGAGAAAAGCAGTATGATTGAAGAATGCATAAATAGTGACTGAAAAATGAACATGCGAATCCCAGCACTTTGGGAGTCTGAGGAGGGCAGATCATGAGGTCAAGAATTTGAGACCAGCCCAGCCCAAAAGTGAAACCCCGTCTCTAGTAAAAATACAAAAATTGGCCAGGCATGGTGGTGGACACCTGTAATCCCAGCTACTTGGGAGGCTGAGGCAGCAGAATCACTTGAAGCCAGGGGGCAGAGTTTGCAGTGAGCCAAGATCGTGCCAGTGCACTCCAGCCTGGGCAACAGAGTGATACTCTGTCTAAAAAAAAAAAAGTAAAAAGGAAATGTACATGCATAATTTAGCATGTGTTTCTACCACTGAACACAGTGTGGGCAACATAGGAATATATATCAGGATGATGCAGATGAGTAAATAATTCTGAATTATTTAATAGTCAGGATTTATAGCTAGGATTATTTTCAAAGGCCTATTAATATAAAATGGAGATGGATGAGCATGTACTACCTGAGGGCAGAAGAAAATCTCAATGAAAAATATGGAGTAGAAATCAGAAGGCAACAAAGAGGATGGCAAGATAATTGCTTTTCCAAAGTAATGCAAATGAACACACTGAAAAACAGGCATGGGTAAGTTCACTATGGCAAAATGTCCAAATATATACTGGCAAGCAAATGGAAAGTTTAATCTTGACTTTCGAGGTGAATAGAGATCTACAGGGATAAATAATATTTTATAGCTGAGAAAACACATGTGAAAAAGGGGAGAAATGGCCGGGCGCAGTGGCTCACGCCTGTAATCCCAGCACTTTGGGAGGCCGAGGCGGGTGGATGACCTGACGTCGGGAGTGTGAGACCAGCCTGACCAACATGGAGAAACCCCGTCTCTACAAAAAACACAAAATTAGCTGGGCATGGTGGTGCATGCCTGTAATCCCAGCTACTAGGGAAGCTGAGGCAGGGGAATCGCTTGAACCTGGGAGGCAGAGGTTGTGGTGAGCTGTGATCGCGTCACTGAACTCCAGCCTGGGCAACAAGAGTGAAACTCCATTTCAAAAAAAAAGAAAAACGGGAGAAACTTGCCCCAAATCATTTGGTTAAAAAGTTGCATATTTAAAATGTGAACCAGCTGGGCATGTTGGCTCATACCTGTAATACCAGCCCTTTGGGAGGCCGAGGCAGGCAGATCACCTGAGGTCAGGAGTTTGAGACCAGCCTGGCAAACATGGTGAAACCCCGTCTCTACTAAAAATACAAAAATTAACTGGGCGTGGTGGCACGTGCCTGTAATCCCAGCTGCTTGGGAGGCTGAGGCAGGAGAATCACTTGAACCCGGGAGGCGGTGGTTGCAGTGAGCCGGGATCGCACCACTGCACTCCAGCCTGGGCGACAGAGTGAAATCCTGCCTCAAAAATAAATAAATAAATAAAAGTAAACCAGTTTCTTTCTAACCTCCAAATGCACAATATTCCACGACACCAACCCTACACCAAAGAAATGTGTAGAAGTTTATAAAAATGGTTATTAACTGATTTTTTTTCAGCACCAGAATCAACTATCCTGACTCTAGCTTTAGAAACGTAAGTTAAAAAAAGAGGAAAATAACTTCGAAGGAAGTAATTCTTTGAAAGCCGTTAGGACAACACAATGATTTGAGTGTCTTGTGCTTTTCCATGAAAAGGTGGGGCTAAGTCTGTTGTAGAGGGTGAAGGAGACACAGGAGTTAAAAATGTGCCAACACCGTGGCCCTTGGAAATAACTTGTAAGATCAAATGAAAATCGCAATCAAGACTGTCAATTTTTGATCAGATTGTTTTCAATCGATAATGAGTGCAGGCCTGCAAATGTGTATGGGAATTATGTGGCATATCAAGGTACATTTCTGCAAAGCATACTGGGTGCAATATGGCTTGTGGATTCAACATTCCTTTATATAATTGCACTCAACTAATGTATGCCTTTGAAAGCAAGCACATCAAACATTATGTCTTAACAGATTTCTGAAAGAAAAACTGGAGTTCCTGGAGGCTCTTAAACAGTCTGCTGGTTATTTTATGGCATAGAGGAGAAAATTTACCCTGGAGAAATCTAGCCGAGCACATCCTCAGACTGATCACATTCACCTTCTCATCATGCTTCCAGTCTCAATTAAAAACAAAACAAAAAACAGAGAATCATATATGAGTAATCTGTCCTGAATCATACAGGGAAAATCCATGCTGAGATAATACTTATGCATCTGTCTTAGAACATGTCTAGAATACTTACTAGGAAGACTCACTATCAAAAGGGATTTTGGCATATGTGCATTAATTCAGCAAGCCTCATTTCTTAAATACCAAACATGTGCCAGACATTGTCCTAGGAAGAGAGGATTTAGAAAAAAAAAAAAAAAAGATATATTTACATGTAGTCCAGCCATAGAAAAAGATAAGTAAGTAATTAAATGCAGGAGTATACTATAGCTTCAAAAATAAAACTTATGAAGGTGCGGAAATTAGCACACATAGGATAAAAAGTCACTTCTACATAAGAGGAGGCGATTATCAAGAAGATTCACATAAGATTCAGTATTGACCTAAGGTTAAAGAGAGAAGCAGTGTTCTTGGACCAAGTTTTCTGGGAGGTGGGAGAGTAAAAGAAGTCCGGGACCAAAGGAAGCTACAACAGAGAGCACTGAACGAGCAGCCTTGCAGGTCTGACCCAGACTGTCATCTGAGAAAATTACAGGCAGTTTGATTGGTTGGGGCACAGGCCGTGAGGTGGGGCATGATGAGTGATAGCTGGAACCAGGCAAGGCTCATAAATGTCACACTAAGGAATTCTCACTGTTTTCTACCAGCCACTGGAAGAAACTGAAGAGCTTAAAGCAAGATAATGGCACATCACAAAACACATGGATTCGAGGTGGTAAGACAAAAAGAAGTTACTGTAGCAGAAGCATTAGGAAGTAGACTTGTATAATTTAACCGCAAAATAAGTACTTTTCCTACCCCACAAAAACATTCCAACATACAGAACTAATGTGGGTTATTAATTATTTCACATTGTTCCCTACTGAAACAACATACTTTCAACTTTGTTCTTTCAGTTCTGAGCGTGCTTATCTGCAAAGATACATAACCTAGTCTCCACGTCTTATCATAGAAAATTAGTACAGGTGACTTGTCTATTTTCAAACGGGGAGAAAAATATAATAGAAATAGATGCATTTAGTCCTTCTGAATTAACCAGCTAAGCTACTTGAGGAGGAGGAGATTATATCAAAATTTTAAACTTTTAAAACTAATTTAACATTATAACCACAAACGAACAGATATATATATATTTTTTCATTCAGGAACTACTTTAGAGAAAAATTAAAATCCATGCTCCTGCCTTATTCAAAGCAAAATGATATTGGGTACAGCTGTTCGTTTCAAAGGCCACTGCACATCTCCCATAAAAGCAGTGTGCTAGAGTGATAAAAACTGCCCACCAATGGTCATGCCTATGCCCGTTTTCTAAGGTGTTTGCCACACTCCTGTCAAGAGGTGAAGTCTGTTTCTTTAACTCCTCAATCTGGGTTGCCCACGTGGCTTGCTTTGATCAATGAAATGTCACAGAAATTATGTTCTAGGACTTTTGAGCTCAGGTCTTCAGTTTCTACTTTCCCTTTCGGAACTCAGCTCCGAATAAAGAATTCCAGAATCTCCTGTTAAGGAGGGTAACCACACAGAGAGACGGGAGGGTGACAGGCCACAGGCAGAAACACAATCTACATGGAAGAGACCCATGGCATTCCAGCCAACAGCAAGTACCAGCCCCCACGTGCGAATGAGGTCAATGGGTTCCACTAGCTCCAGCTGAGCTGTCCCAGCCAAAACCATGTCAATCATGGACGAGTTCTCTCTTCTTCATCCTGCCCATACTGCTGTCTCATGGCATCATACCCAATAAAATGGCTGTGATTTGAAGTCATTAAGCTTTGGGGTGCTTTATTACATAGCAACATATAAATAATAATGAGTAGCAAAATGCTTATTGCTAACTTTTCAGTGTAAAATTCCAGTGGCAGACCATGATGCCATGTAGAAAATATCTGGCTCAATTCGTACAAAAATGGCACAGCGTGTGGGACTCAGAGGAGACACCACAGTAGCAGGCCCTATATGCACAGCGGGACACACAGGAAGCCAGTGTCCAAAGAGCTGAAGGTGACCCTGTGGCCTTTCAATATTCACACTAAGAAGCAAAAGCAATAGCACAGCATATCCTGGTCGGTGATGTGTGTGTGTGTATGTGTCACAGCTGCATTAGACCAGACCACGTGGTAATATTGTCTAAAGAAAGAAATAGAAAATACATAGAAAGATCTAAACTTGTTTTTCTTTAGAAGTTATGTCCCAACCATGATAAAAGTGCTATTTTTTCCCCCTTGAGGAAACAAAGAAAAAACAACGATAACATTTCTACGCATTTTTTTTTTTTTTTTTTTTGCTGTTATATCCATTTTATGATGCTTTGGAAGTACTACTTATTCTTACTTTTAAAGCCAGTCAGAATGTGTGTGGGTGTCTCTTATTTCTGTCTTTTTAAAGCTTCAACATAAAAGTTCTTTAGTACATCACACATTGCAATATTAAAAGAAAACACTATCTTGCCTAAATAAGCAGTATCCTATAATAGCCAGTCGAAACTAACTTCAATGTGTGTGATATGAATATTGCTTTCTGAAAACTTTACGGTCTGTTTGGACCACTCAATATGTAATTTTTAAACTAGGATGCCATAGTGTTTAAACAGTTTTCACATCGGAAATGTAAGAAATGCTTCTCCTCAGCAAATGTAAAAGAACACAAATCACAACAAACTATCTCTCAGACCACAGTGCAATCAAATTAGAACTCAGGATTAAGAAACTCACTCAAAACTGCACAACTACATGGAAACTGAACAACCTGCTCCTGAATGACTACTGGAAAAATAACAAAATGAAGGCAGAAATAAAGATGTTCTTTGAAACCAATGAGAACAAAGACACAACATACCAGAATCTCTGGGACACATTCAAAGCAGTGTGTAGAGGGAAATTTATAGCACTAAATGCCCACAAGAGAAAGCAGGAAAGATCCAAAATTGACACCCTAACATCAAAATTAAAAGAACAAGAGAAGCAAGAGCAAACACATCCCAAAGCTAGCAGAAGTCAGGAAATAACTAAGATCAGAGTAGAACTGAAGGAAATAGAGACACAAAACACCATTCAAAAAAACCAATGAATCCAGGAGCTGGTTTCTTTTAAAAGATCAACAAAATTGATAGACCGCTAGCAAGACCAATAAAGAAGAAAAGAGAGAAGAATCAAATAGACGCAATAAAAAGTGATAAAGGGGATATCACCACTGATCCCACAGAAATACAAACTACCATCAGAGAATACTATAAGTGTCTCTATGCAAATAAATTAGAAAATCTAGAAGAAATGGATAAATTCCTGGACACATACACCCTCCCAAGACTAAACCAGAAAGATGCTGAATCCCTGAATAGACCAACAACGGACTCTGAAATTGAGGCAATAATTAATAGCCTACCAACCAAAAAAAGGCCAGGATCCACAGCTGAATTCTACTAGAGGTACAAAGAGGAAGTGGTACCATTCCTTCTGAAACTATTCCAAACAATAGGAAAAGAGGGAATCCTCCCTAACTCATTTTATGAGGCCAGCTTCATCCTGATACCAAAGCCTGTCAGAGACACAACAAAAAAAGAGAATTTTAGACCAATATCCGTGATGAACATCAATGCGAAAATCCTCAATAAAATACTGGCAAACCGAATCCAGCAGCACATCAAAAAGCTTATCCACCAAGATCAAGTTGGCTTCATCCCTGGGATGCAATGCTGGTTTAACATACGCAAATCAATAAATATAGTCCATCACATAAACAGAACCAAAGACAAAAACCACATGATTATCTCAATAGATTTAGAAAAGGCCATTGACAAAATTCAACAGCGCTTCGTGCTAAAAACTCTCAATAAATTTGGTATTGATGGGACGTATTTCAAAATAGTAAGAGCTATTTATGACAAACGCACAGCCAATATCTTACTGAATGTGCAAAAACTGGAAGCATTCCCTTTGAAAACTGGCACAAGACAGGGATGCCCTCTCTCACCACTCCTATTCAACATAGTGCTGGAAGTTCTGGCCAGGGCAATCAGGCAAGAGAAAGAAATAAAGAAATAAAGAGAAATAAATATTCAATTAGGAAAAGAGAAAGTCAAATTGTCCCTGTTTGCAGATGACATGATTTATATTTAGAAAACCCCATCACTCAGCCCAAAATCTCCTTAAGCTGATAAATTCAGCAAAGTCTCAGGATACAAAATCAATCTGCAAAAATCACAAGCATTCCTATACACCAGTAACAGACAGAGAGCTAAATCATGAGTGAACTCCCATTCACAATTGCTACAAAGAGAATAAAATACCTAAGAATCCAATTCACAAGGGATGTGAAGGACCTCTTCAAGGAGAACTACAAACCACTGCTCAATGAAATAAAAGAGGATACAAACAAATGGAAGAACATTCCATGCTCATGGATAGGAAGAATCACTATTGTGAAAATGGCCATACTCCCCAAGGTAATTTATAGATTCAATGCCATCCCCATCAAGCTACCAATGACTTTCTTCACAGAATTGGAAACAAACTACTTTAAAGTTCATATGGAACCAAAAAAGAGCCTGTATTGCCAAGCCAATCCTAAGCAAAAACAACAAAGCTGGAGGAATCATGCTACCCGACTTCCAACTATACTACAAGGCTACAGTAACCAAAATAGCATGGTACTGGTACCAAAACAGATACATAGATGAATGTAACAGAACAGAGGCCTCAGAAATACCAACACACATCTAAAGCCATCTGATCTTTGACAAACCTGACTAAAACAAGAAATGGGGAAATGATTTCCTATTTAATAAATGGTGCTGGGAAAACTGGCTAGCCATATATAGAAAGCTGAAACTGGATCCCTTCCTTACACCTTATACAAAAATTAATTCAAGATGGATTAAAGACTTAAATGTTATATGTAAAACCATAAAAACCCAGAAGAAAACCTAGGCAATACCACTCAGGACATAGGCATGGGCAAGGACTTCATGACTAAAACACCAAAAGCAGTGGCAACAAAAGCCAAGATAGACAAATGGGATCTAATTAAACTAAAGAGCTTCTGCACAGCAAAAGAAACTACCATCAGAGTGAACAGGCAACCTACAGAATGGGAGGAAATTTTTGCAATCTACCCATCTGACAAAGGGCTAATATCCAGAATCAACGAAGACTTTAACAAATTTACAAGAAAAAATCGAACAGCCCCATCAAAATGTGGGCAAAGGATATGAACAGACACTTTTCAAAAGAAGACCTTTATTCAGCCAACACACACATGAAAAAAGGCTCATCATCACTGGTCATCAGAGAAATGCAAATCAAAACCACAATGAGATACCATCTCACACCAGTTAGAATGGCCATCATTAAAAAGTCAGGAAACAACAGGTGCTGGAGAGGATGTGGAGAAATAGGAAGGCTTTTACACTGTTGGTGGGACTGTAAAGTAGTTCAACCATTGTGGAAGACAGTGTGGTGATTCCTCAAGGATCTCAAACTAGAAATACCATTTGACCCAGCAATTCCATTGCTGGGTATATACCCAAAGGATTATAAATCATGCTACTATAAAGACATGCACACATATGTTATTGTGGCACTATTCACAATAGCAAAGACTTGCAACCAACCCAAGTGTCCATCAATGATAGATTAGATTAAGAAAATGTGGCATATATACACCATGGAATACTATGCAACTGTAAAAAAGGATGAGCTCATGTCCTTTGTAGGGACATGGATGAAGCTGGAAACCATCATTCTGAGCAAACTATCGCAAGGACAGAAAACCAAACACTGCATGTTCTCACTCACAGGTGGGAATTGAACAATGAAAACATGTGAACACTGGGTTGGGAATATCACACACCAGAGCCTGTCATGGGGTGGGGGGTTGGGGGAGGGATAGCATTAGGAGAAATACCTAATGTAAATGAGGAGTTGATGGGTGCAGCACACCAACATGGCACATGTATACAAACCTGCACATTGTGCACATGTACCCTAGAACTTAAAGTATAATAATAATAATAAAGAAATGTAAGAAGTGCTAAATTACAGATTTTCAAATATTTAGGAGACATTAATATAATGCCATGTTTTTTCTGAACACTTATTAAGCACAGTTAACAAAAACAAATAGAAATGATAAAGTTTTGTTAATATTTCATATTAACTCCCATTTTTATTTTAATTAATTTCTGGCTTGAAACCATTGGAAATTTGTTTTTTTTTTTTTTTTTTTTTTTTTTTTTACCCTCATTAAAATTTTATTTATTTTTATTTAAACAATTTTTTTTTTTTTTATTATACTTTAGGGTTTTAGGGTACATGTGCACAATATGCAGGTTTGTTACATATGTATCCATGTGCCATGTTGATTTCCTGCACCCATTAATTTGTCATTTAGCATTAGGTGTATCTCCTAATGCTGTCCCTCCCCCTCCCCCCACCCCACAACAGTCCCCGGAGCGTGATGTTCCCCTTCCTGTGTCCATGAGTTCTCATTGTTCAATTCCCACCTATGAGTGAGAACATGCGGTGTTTGGTTTTTTGTCCTTGCGATAGTTTACTGAGAATGATGTTTTCCAGTTTCATCCATGTCCCTACAAAGGACACGAACTCATCATTTTTTATGGCTGCATAGTATTCCATGGTGTATATGTGCCACATTTTCTTAATCCAGTCTATCGTTGTTGGACATTTGGGTTGGTTCCAACTCTTTGCTATTGTGAATAGTGCCGCAATAAACATACGTGTGCATGTGTCTTTATAGCAGCATGATTTATAGTCCTTTGGGTATATACCCAGTAATGGGATGGCTGGGTCAAATGGTATTTCTAGTTCTAGATCCCTGAGGAATCGCCACACTGACTTCCACAATGGTTGAACTAGTTTACAGTCCCACCAACAGTGTAAAAGTGTTCCTATTTCTCCGCATCCTCTCCAGCACCTGTTGTTTCCTGATTTTTTAATGATGGCCATTCTAACTGGTGTGAGATGGTATCTCACTGTGGTTTTGATTTGCATTTCTCTGATGGCCAGTGATGAGGAGCATTTCTTCATGTGTTTTTTGGCTGCATAAATGTCTTCTTTTGAGAAGTGTCTGTTCATGTCCTCTGCCCACTTTTTGATGGGGTTGTTTGTTTTTTTCTTGTAAATTTGTTTGAGTTCATTGTAGATTCTGGATATTAGCCCTTTGTCAGATGAGTAGAAATTTGTTTTTAACGAACAGAATTAAATATATTAGGTCCTTGATAGAATTCTTTTCCTCCAAAGAATATCCCCATCCCCCACTTTTAGCTAACTGTCATAATATGTTCTTTTTTTTCCAGGTGCTTCTTGTTCCAGAACTGTAAACACAAGTTGGATGACTAAACTGATATTTGCATAACAAGAAAAGTGGTCTTTAGGCAATTTGGCAAATATGCTCATAGCATCATTGCCAGGAACTGGCCCCCAAAATAGGATCGCAGCAGAGTTGGAACGCCAGTGATAGGGCTTTAATTCCAAGCACACAACCAGAGTTAGAGAACACATTCAAATAACCCAGGCCTTTTTTTATGTAAAAATTTTTAATAATCATGGCATTTCCAATGCAAATTTAAAATCTAGTCAGTAGCTTATTTTATTAAGAGACTTCATGGTTTTGACAGGGAATGATCTTTGGTAGAAAGGTCCTCCTCCTCCTCCTCCTCCTCCTTCTCAGGTCTATTCTTGATTCTGAAATTCACACCACTGGAATTTTATACCACACCACTGTTAAACATTTTTTTCTGAATTTTACTATATTGCATTTTCCTGAAGATTTCTTTAATGCATGCCCTAGTTCTTTGGAGATTTTCAATGCCTGTTTAACAGCTTTCCTTATTCATTAGCAACTTCCTTTAAAATCTAACAAGTCTCTTATGATCCTGGAGTTCTGTCAATTATAGTATTTTTTTAATGATTTTATCACACGGTTGGGAATATTTCTGTTACTTTTTACCCTCACTAAGAAGCTTAATATAACTACTAAAAATGTTATATAACTTTTATTAGTGTCTTCATCTTTTGTCATTCTGAGTGGCCTAGCCCCTCCATAGACACTTTGAGCCTATGATTTTTCATGGAAGAGGGCCTAGTTTAGCTTCATGTATTATTATCCTCTCTCATATTTGCTCTATCAGTATATATTTGAATATGGTTGAATTCTATAGCATGTATTTTATTGCTTTCACACGTTTTATTGTGCTTATGTTTGGATTTCTTCTCATCTGAGAAAGGATTGATTTTCTCATCTCAGTATATTCTTAATAAAATCATAACTAAGAAAGAACATTTCATACATCTAAAAGCTAACTTCCTTTCTTTTATTTTGTCTTGAAAAATACTACACCCACACTTTTTTGCCAATAGCCTAAGACATTTAGCCATACTAATCTATCCTATTGGCTCCTTGGCTTTGATTGATGGACTAACAAAAATAGGTTGCTTGATGTTTCCAGAAAAAGTATCTTACCCTCATCTGTCTAAAGCATTCCTAACATAGGATTGTCAGATTTAGCAAATAAAAATAGAGGATTTCTAGTTATATTTCAATTTCATGTAAAAAACAAATAACTTTTTAGTATAAGAACATCTTAAATACTTAGAGGCTTATCTGAAGTTCACATTTAAATAGGTGCCCTGTAAGTTACCAGGCAATCCTGTCCTAAAGGAATAATATTCAAATCTCTCTTTAGCTTTTCCTCCAAATGTTGCTTAAAAATTTTCTGGGAAAATCATTAGTTTTATCTCCAGAAGCAAGACACTGTTGTCAGAAAAGGATGGGTTTCATTTTCTATTATTTTCATGTACTTGATTATTTATGATATTAGAACTGGGATCTCAGGAGTGGCCTTGTGCAGCAATCAATGGTGGCTGACCATTGGTTGCTCTTTAGGAAAAAGGGTCATAAGCCCCCTTTTGCTCACTTCCCTGCCCCTTGAAATTAACTTATTGATTTAAATTAAAAGCATTGCATGCCTACTCTACGATGAATATTGTGATGTCAAGAATCCCAAACAAGCAGCAAGATTCTGTCCACCAGAAATGTTAAGCATATGTAAACCGGGGGCGGGCGATTGGGAGGTAGCAGAATATGCTCTTTGTATTGATTTTAGTACCTGAACTTATGTGCTTTAATTGAGTTATACTTACCTATAAATTGATGCTCCCATCATTGAAAACAGCTTATGCTGTTACAGAATACATTGCGTAAGTGTATGGATTTCTTTACAGTCAACAAAAGGGTAAAGGTGACATGAAGAAGAAAAAATACGCTAACTAAATGAAAATTGGGAGTCATAAAAATATTTTTATAGGACTGTAGAAATGATCTAAATCTCTTTTGGTGGGCTTTCTTTGCATCAGTACTACAAATGTTGGATTGTCCCAGCTCAGTCCTCAGACATCTCTGTAATCAGTATCTTGTCAGAGATCCCTGAAGAGGGGTTCTGGAGAGCCCTGGAAGGTTCTTGAGACCTCTCGAGGCAATCCAAAATGTCTTCCCCAAATGACTTGGCCCATCATTTCACTCAGATATCTATATAAAGTCTCCCCTTAGACAGATCTTCTCTGACAACCCATTAAAAATAGCAGCCTCTGTTACTTCATCACCTTCCCCACTTCACATTTTGTATAGTTCCGTTGCAACCTGAAATAAAATAAGTTAAACCAAAATATAAATAGCACATTTGTTTATATTGGGTTTCCCACACAAGCTCAAAGAATGTAAGAACATGTACTTTTGTTTATTACTTTATCCCCAACACATTCCATAGTACATACCATATTGCATGTTTACAGATATCGTTCATAATTTTTTTGTACAGTGAATGTATTTTATCTGATAGTTTTTCTTGGCAGTGAAAATATGCTTTTTCCTTACAGCTGCTCTTATTGAAAGACATTCCTCTTAAGTGAGTTTCCTCACTCCAGTAATTCAAGAAGGAAAAGTGTATATAGAGAAAAAGCATTAATAGTATTTTATAACTTATTCCTAAAAAAGAGTTGATTAAATTTTTATCATTAGTGCAGCAATGAAATTTCTTTTAAACTCTGAAAATGAGGGCACATTCAGTGCCTTATATTTTCAATGCCTTATGTAGACCAAAAATAGATAAAAACAAGAATCAGTAGGAAAGTAATATTGTATAAGCCAGTCTCTAACAGAGTGACAATAAAACAAATTAATGTTTGAAATTATCACCATTAGGTCAAATCTATGTCTTGAGCTTCAAAATACTTCATTCATTCAATGATTAATCTGTCACTGACTACTGTAGGCTGGGTACTGGGGAGCCAAAAGAGAAATTAATCACGGTCATCAATTAAAAAACCAGAAACTCTGTCAGCCAAGTGTATGCAACAGTTTTGCAGAATAAACACAGTGAGTTTGGTTTAAGACAAAGAGAAATTTAAGTTTCCAGAATATTGGGGAGAAAGTGTCTAATAGGATGGTGGAGTTCATGTAGAGATTCTGGACTGGAAAAATGATTTGGCCACCATTAGCATAGGACTAGATGCCACTGAAGTGGCAGAGATCACTTAGAATAAATGGCAAACAAAAAAGAGGCCTTACTTCCTTGAGATTCTTGTGACTAGGAGCCAGACACTACAGAGTATGGAAAATATTTTGTAAGGTAGAGTTACCGAAGACGGCCTTTTTCTCCGAGATATGCTGACATGCTTAATGTGGGCTTTCTTTACAACAATGTGATCCTTCCAACAACTACTAGTTCCACGATGTTTTTAGAGTTTACAAATGTATTACTATAGTGAGTTTTATTGTATCTGAGCCTCATGAGAGATTTACGATTATTCCTATTTTATGCAAAACTTCAGAAAGTTTAAATTAAAGGTCATAAATTGATGATTGATACCTAATCCACAGCTCTTGGATGACCTATAGCGTCAAAGTTTTCAGTGAAGAGAAGGTGATTTTCACCCCGTCCTTCACTTCTAATTTTTCCTAATTGTTCTACATGACTTTATTGAAAGCTTTACTTCAAAATCAATCTCTCCCCTTCTCAAGCTATCTTTCTTAATAAGGATAATTGTTAGGAAGTTCCCACAGCTACCTAACACCCTCTAATTCCCAAGACCTTGTGAATGCTTCTGACTATTAATTTTGAAGGCATCCCAGAAATAGAGTTTCAGTTTGATTATAAAGAAAATAATATCTCGGATATTATTGTATTTAAATATTTAGAATTATTTAAAATTAATTTTCTGCCAAAAAGTCTTGGAGGGAAATGAGAACAAGAGTTTATTTAAGAAGTAGTATTTTATTTTTTTTTCTAGAGATCGACTTACTAACACTATGGTTCTCCGTAGAAATAAATAAAATTGACATACATAAAAAACGGTAGAGAATACTAAATATGCCAAATAACGAATTCCTTTAAGCATACATATATATATATATACACATATATACACACATATATACATATATATACACACACACATATATATACATATATATACACACACACATACATATACATGTATATATACACACACACATACATATATATACTTTTATACCTGCCCACAAAGGTAAGTTTGTCACTGCTTAGAGATTGCTGAAAGCAAAATGAAAGAGTTCCATCAAGTGGTCATATCAAGACATAGCAGTTAGTATTTCACCAATACAAAGAGGAAAACAATTTCTCTGAAATCTAGTTCAGACATACATTTCAAACCGAGTTATCAAAATTTTATGCCATGCAACATTAAAAAACACAATTAAATGCATTTTAAACATTATTACTAATTCATTTTCCAAATCATTTTTAAACTGCAAAGAAAATAGAAACAATATAATTTTCATTTTTTGTCTTTTTCATATCGAATACTCTTTCCATATAGTTTGCAGTTGAAAATGCGTGGTTATAAACTTAATTTGCATGTTATAGTCACCTTTTTAAATTAGCAGGTAAACCACAGGTAATACTAAACTAAGTATTTGGATTGCACCGAAAATTCAGAAACGAACTACTTGCAAATGACCTATACATCTTAAAATAGTACAAAATAAATACAAAGAAAACTCAACTCAAGGTTGTCTTAAAAAATAAGTTATAAAACATAAACATGAGTTAACTTGCTTCTTTTAACAACCTCAAGTTTTTGCCTTGCCAAATTTCACCTCCTTCATGAAGGTAGACAAAACAGGCATCTTTCTTTTTAAAGTATAATTGATTTAAGGGGTCATTTTCTCATTATTTTGGAAAAATCGTCATGGATTATTTTAATGTTATAAATGCTACTTCTAAAGATATATTACAGATAAAGATTTGTTTCTTGCTTAACAAAGCAGTAGTTCATTTAAGCAACCATTGTTTAATTAAACTTTCTGAACATAATATATATATTAGTAATGAGATGATGTTAAACAATAGATTTTTATATAAAACCTATGAAATATATATTATCTAGACATAAAATTGGAAGCAATGTATTTAATGATTAAGACCATGGATTTTGGCATCAGAGAGATTTGATTTGAATCTAATCTCTTCCACTTTTTTTCTCTGTAACCTGGAGCAATGGCAAGCGTACTTTGTTTTGTTGCACTTTTCTTGTAGATGTTGTGTTTTTTACAAATTGAAGGTTAGTGGCCAGCCTGCCTTGAGCAATTCTATCCACACCATTTTTTCCAACAGCATTTGCTCACTTTTAGTTTCTGTGTCATATTCCAGTAATTCTCACAATATTTCAGATTTTTTCATTGTCATTATATTACTTATGGTTATCTGTGATCAATGATCTTTTATGTCACTATTGTAATTGTGGGACACCATACACTCTGCACATATAAGATAGTGAACTTAATTAATATCATGTGTGTTCCCACTTCTTCAGCAACTAGCTGTTCTTCCATCTCTCTTCTTCTCCTCAAGCCTCACTATTCCCTGAGACACAACAATATTAAAATTAGACCAAGTAATAACTCTACAATGGCCTGTAAGTGTTCAAGTGAGAAGAAAAGCATCATACATCTCTCACTTTAAGTCAAAAGCTGGAAATGATTAAACTTAATGAAGAAGGCATGTTGAAAGCTGAGAGAGGCTAAAAGCTAGGTCTCTTATAACAAACAGCCAACTTAGGAACACAAAGGGAAAGTTCTGGAAGGTAATTGAAAGTGCTACTACAGTGAACAAATGAACGATAAAGAATGTAAAACAGACTTGTTGATGATATGAAGAACGTTTTATTAGTCTGGATAGAAAAGCAAACCAACTACAACAAGGCCCAAATTATCTTCAATTCTCTTCAGGCTGAGAGAAATGAAGAAGAAAAGTGAGAAGCTAGAAGAAGTTGGCTGATAATTTTTAAGGAAAGAAGCCATCCCAAAATAAAAGAAAAAGTGCAAGGTGAAGTACTAGCATGTGCTGATGTAGAAGCTTTAGCATATAACCTGGAAAATGTAGCTAAGATAATAGATGAAGGTTGTTACACTAAACAAGAGATTTTCAGTGTAGATGAAACAGACTTATATTGAAAGAAGATGGGGTCTAGGACGTTCATGGCTAGAAAATAAGTCAATGCCTGGCTTTAAAGCTTCAATGCACAGGGTGACACTCTTGGTAGGGGCTATTGCAGCTGGTAAATTGAAGTTGAGGCCAATACTGATTTACGATTCTGAAAATAGTAAAAATTATGCTAAATCTACTGTGCCTGTACTCTATAAATGGAGCAAAGTCTGAATGACAGCATATCTTTTAACACTATGGTCTACTGGATATTTTTATCCTGCTCTTGAGACCTACTGCTCAGAAAAAAAAGAGTCCTTTCAAAATATTGCTGTTCATTGACAATGTACCTGAACACCCAAGAGTTCTGATGGAGATGAACAAGGATATTCGTGTTTTTAAGCTGGTTAGCACAACATCCATTCTGTAGCCTCTGAATCAAGGAGTAATTTCAACTTTCAAGTTTTATTACATAAGAACTAAACATGGTAAGGTTATTGCTGCCATAATGACTCCTCTGATGAATCTGGGTAAAATAAATTGAAAACCTTCTGGAAAGGATTCACCACTCTAGATAACACTAAGGACATTTGTGATTACTGGGAGGAGTCCAAAATATCAACAATAACAGGAGTTTAGAATAAGTTGAGTCCAATGCTCACAGATGACTTTGAGGGGTTTAGCTCTTCAGTGGAAGTAAATGCGGATGTGGTGGAAACAGCAAGACAACTAGAATTAGAAGTGGAGCCTGAAAATGTGACTGAGTTGCTGCAGTTTCAAGATACAATTTTAATGCATTAGGATTTGTTTCTTACAGATGAGCAAAGAAAGACGTTCCTTGAGATAGAATCTACTCCTGGTAATGATGCTGTGAACATTCTTGAAATAACAACAAAGAATTTAGAATATTACAGAAACTTAGTTGATAAAGCAGTGGTAGAATTTGTGTTTGAAAGAAGTCCTACTGTGGGGAAAAAGCTATCAAACAGCATCACATGCTACAAAAAAAAAAATCTTTCACGAAAGGAAAAGTCAACCAATGTGGCAAAGTTCATTGCTGCCTTGTTAGAAGAAATTGCCACAGCCACACTAACCTTAGGAAACCACCACCCTGATTGGTCAGCTGCCACCAACACTGGGACCAAACCCTTTACCTGTGAAAAATCACAACTTGATGAAAGAACAGATAATCATTAGCATTTTAGCAATAAACTATTTTAAAATTAAAGTATGTGCATTGTTTCTTAGACATACTTCTATTGCACACTCAGCTGCTTATATTGTAAGTAAACATGACTTTTTTATGCATTGGAAAACCAACAAATTTGTATGACTCACTTTATTGCAATGTTTGCTTTACTGCAGTGGTCTGGAACTGAATCTGCAATATCTCCAAGGTATGCCTGTATATCTTCACGTATAATAGGGAAGTAATTCTACTGATACAGGTATGGTAGAGCTTAGATAATGTCTCTTATATCAAGCATCTAGATTAGTAGCTGACTATCATCAAAATGAAAACACGTTTGGGAAATAATATTTCCATTGTTCTATCTTGTTATTGGTAGGTGAGAGTGGTGGTGAACTTTCACCTCAAATTGTTTGATTTAAATAGTTGAAAAAATATAAACAAATAAGGAGACAAAAGACAAATGTATTGCTTCTATGATGGCAATACGATTATATTTCTTCTGAGTGCTCTATGACCTTCCTCCAATCTAAGCAATATTTCCATTTCTACTAGAAGCCATAGAGAGATTCACACTGTTACCCTTCTTTCTGTCTTTTGGAAATTTGCAGTGATAATAAGCTGATTTAAAATCCTTACTTAATATCAAGAACAACTCTTCCTGTCAACATGGTAATAAAATGAACACTGAGGATGAAGAAAGAGAGAGAATGATAAAGTGCATTCAGTAAAACATAAACAAGTAAAGGATGTGGGCGCAAGGTATATAGGAATTATTAATATTTGTACTCCTCTCACATATTTTGTCATGTTTGAAATAATTCAAAAGTAAGATGTAAGTAAACCTAAAAGAAAAACTAAAACTCCCTTTAGGAAACCTAAAAGTGAATAGATTCACACTTCAACAAACTTTTGACGATGTCAGCAAGATGGAAAATAACCACAAAAGGAAAGCTGGAGATACAAGAAGAAACGTTGAGTGAAAAACGTGGAAAGCATGTAGATAAACCAGAGTCTGTGTGAAATAACAAAAATATTAAATTTGGGAATAAAGAAAGGATATAATTAAAATATGGGACAATAAGTAAGACTAAATAGCAGATGATTTGATTTCTATAATTCGAAGGTCCCTATGTTATATAAAGAAGGAATAGAGAAAATGATTAATGTAGACTTTAAGTAAAAAAATCTGTTAAAATTTCATGGTAACTATTAAAAGAATAAAGAGGGAAATAGAATTTAAATAAAAACTTCATGTAAAGGATGCAGAAAAAGTGATAAAAAGTAAAAGTGATGAAGCAAAAGAGGAACATACAAAACAAGAAATAGGATGGTAATGAATCCAAATATAACAGCAATCCTAATAAATGTAAATAAATTAACTTTCTAGTTAAAGGTTAAATTCAATAAAAGATAAGATCCAGGATTATACTATCGAAGAATCACACATGAAAATAAAAACATGGGAAAACTGACACACAAAGGATAAGGAATTAGGCAGCTTAAATATTAGTCAAAGGAAAGCTGGTGTATCTATATTAATATTATAGAGTGAAGTCTTGAAGGCACAAAGCATCACATAGAATGGAAAACATCATAAAACAATGATAATTATACACTCATTTCAACTTTGATGCCTCTAATAACTTGCCTCAAAACATATAAAGAAGTCAACAAACCCATCATACCAAGGAATACACAGTGTTCTCAGGTACGCACGGAGCTTCAGAGAAAGCCGAACCACGTGGGGAAGACATAATGCACATATCAGCCAATTCCAAGGAATTATCAGACAGATACACTTCTCTAAGCACAACAAAGTTCAAAGTCAGAAAAAAACAATTTTTTTTGAAAAATTTGTAGATTTGGAAACAGGAAAGCATATTTAAAACATACAAGAAAGCAATAAAGTCTGAAAACAGATAAATTCAACAGTTAACTTAAGATATTAGGGAAAACATAAGAAACCCAAGCAGAAGAAATGCAATTATAAAAATCAACAACAATAATGAATGAAATACTAAATAGAGATAGAGCAGATTAAAACAAAAAGATTAACAAATCCAAAGGCTAATTCTTATATACTTAATACATGTGTGTGTCTAATCTACTCTCAATATTAAACTATTAATCCTTTCTTTCCTAAATATATATCAACAATGATTGTTATATTTTTTCTATTTTTATATTTACACAGGGAAATGTGATATTCACCATGTTTCACTTAGTGTTTTTTAACTCAGTATCATTTTTGAGGCCAATTTTGAGACCCATGTATATAGAGAGATACTTTATTCCTTTTAACTATTGCCCAGTAATATATAGATTAAATTTTTATCCATCTATCCCCCATTTGCTATCTACTAATAGTATTTCAAAGCACATCCCTGAATTTTCCTATGCATCTCTGTTACACGTTACCCTAAAGAGAAATGACAAGCTTTTTAGAGAAGTGGCATACTCAATTTCCCTAAATGTTGGCAAATTGATTATTTAAATGGCATTTAGCAGAAAATCTAACAAAACATTTTTCTTCACATTAAAAAAGAAATCCTTAAATTGCTTCTTAGTTTCTATAAAAATGGAAGAGTGGAGAAGCATTCAGGGCTTTATGTTTTATTCAATTCGATCAATATCCTCCATAATTCTGTGAATCATCTTTTTAAAAAATTTGTAAAACTTAAGACAATATTTTATAGTTTTGCTCCACATTATTTGAAATTTAGAAACTTTTATTTCTAATTAGATTGCTATGACATTGAGTGTGTGTGTGTGTGTTTGTGTGTGTGTGATTGGTATGTATATAAATTATGTACTACAAGCAAGATATAAAAATATGATAAAGTGTTTGGACCTTAGCCTTAGAAAACAATATCTCAATAACTGTGGTGTGGTTGAGATGATATTCAGGTATCATCTCATATTTGCCTACATTTCTAAGTTTATTTCTACATTGCCAAGTTTGTCACTATAACATGGCCATTTCTTGTATAGGAGACAGATGCTCTTTAGGTGTGCCCATCATAAAACTAGTTTAATAAATCAAGACACATTGAAAATAAAATAAGCCTCAAGCATAAAGCAGGACCAATCCTTGAACAACGTGTATATTCAATATATACTCCATTGGCTTCAATAGTGAAAATATACTGTGAGCTGTCACAAAGTTGGTAGGCTATGATCCCCAGCGTGTGCTGTGCCTGTCCTTTGCATAACTAGAGGGATTGTTAGTCCTCTTTGCATACATCACGATTGTTAATAAAGTGACATTTGTCAAAATGAGTAAGCACCTGTTGCCATGGAAGGTGCCATAAGCAAGATTATAAAACAAATTGTTGTAGTTGGCTAGGAACCAGGAGGAAGATGAACACCAGAAGAAAAGGCATTCTTTCCTTAATTCCTCATACCCATTTTACAATACATTGCATACAGTTGTTTATGTAGAACACAGGCTGTTTTCTTTTTTTCTGAAACCTCATGTAACCGATGGTATTTTAAATGAGCTCTAATACAAAATGCCTCACACACTGCTATCCTATGCCTCATTTAACCCATTATATGGGTTCCCTCTTGAAACATTTAGTCTTCATTTGTCTATTTTTCCTGTAACTTATTTTTAGGAATAGAAAAATCATGTCCTGAGAAGCATGTCTTCTGGCACATATTTAAAATATCTAAGGGGGCTCAGGTAACATCAAGACCCTAGTGGCTGCAGACGGGTCCCCACCAATATCTCGGCATTTTATTTCAATTATTTACTATCTTTCAATATGGCCCACAGCATGAAGATTTTGCATGTAACAGTTTATTTTTTTAATTGAAAACTGAAATAATACCAATACTCATAAAAAAATCCATTCAATTATATTCAGTAAACAGTCTTCCTCTTCATGCCAGTAGATATCTGTACAGTTTCCACCTAAAATTGCAGAATTAAAAAAACTGAAAGTGGCTTAGATAGTTAAGGGACTAGTCCTAGAAATTAATTTACTGCTTTATTAGTCCATTTTCCTGCTTCTAATAAAGACATACCTGAGACTGGGAAGAAAAAGAGGTTTAATGGACTTACAAGTCCACATGGCTGGGGAGGCCTCACATTCATGGCAGAAGGAAAGCAGGAGTAAGTCATATCTTACATGCATGGCAGCAGGCAAAAAGAGAGACAGGGCTTGTGCAGGGGAACACTTCTTTTTAAAACCATCAGATCTCATAAGACTTATTCACTATTATGAGAACAGCACAAGAAAGATCCACCCCCATGATTCAATTACTTCCCACTGGGTCCCTCCCATGACACACAGGAATTATGAAAGTTCCAACTTCAGATGAGATTTGGGTGGGGACACAGCCAAACCATACCATTCCACCCCTGGACCCTCCCAAATCTCATGTCCTCACATTTCAAAACCCATCATGCCTTCCCAACAGCCCCCAAAGTCTTAAGTCATTTCAGCATTAACCCAAAAGTCCACAGTCCAAAGTTTCCTGTGAGACAAGGCAGGTCACTTTTGCCTATGAGGTTGTAAAATCAAAATCAAGCTAGTTACTTCCTAGATACAATGGGGTACAGGTATTGTGTAAATACAACATTGGCCATAACAAAGGGGCTAAAGGCCCCATGCAGGTCCAAAATCCAGCAGGGCAGTTAAAACTTAAAGTGCCAAAAAGATCTCCTTTGACTTCATGTCTCACATCCATGTCATGCTGATGGAAGAGGTGGATTAGCATGGTCTTGGGCAGCTCTGCCCCTGTGGCTTTTCAGGGTTTAGCCCATCACCTGGCTGCATTCACAGGCTGCCATTGAGTGCCTGTGGCTTTTCCAGGTGCATGGTGCAAGCTTTCAGTGGATCTATGATTCTGAGTTCTGGAGGACGGTGGCCCTCTTCTCACAGCTCCACTAGGTGGTGTCCCAGGACTCTCTGCAGGGGCTCCAACTCCACATTTCCCTTCTGCACTTTCCTAGCAGAGGTTCTCCCTGAGGGCACCACCCATGCAGCAAACTTCTGCCTGGGCATACAGATGTTTCCATACGTCCTCTGAAATCTAGATGGAGGTTCCCCCACCTCAACTCTTGACTTTTGTGCACCTACAGGCTCAACACCATGTGGGAGATGCCAAGGCTTGGGGGCTCCGCCCTCAGAAGCAATGGGCTGAGCTTGGCCTCTGTTAGTCATGGCTGGTGTGACTG
This sequence comes from Symphalangus syndactylus, assembly GCF_028878055.3. Lineage (NCBI taxonomy): Eukaryota > Metazoa > Chordata > Mammalia > Primates > Hylobatidae > Symphalangus > Symphalangus syndactylus. The sequence goes on from NC_072428.2 coordinate 8,385,472, forward strand.
AGATATGGGGCACCAAGTCCCTAGACTGCACACAAGAGGGGGACCCTGAGCTCCACCCATGCAACCGTTTATTTCTCCTAAACCTCTGGGCCTGTGATGGGAAGGGCTACCACAAAGACCTTTCATATGCCCGAGAGACATTTTCCCCATTGTCTTGGTGATTAACATTCAGCTCCCGGTTTCTTATGCAAATTTTGCAGCTGGCTGGAATTTCTCCTCAGAAAATGGGATTTTCTTTTCTATCTCATTGACAGGCTGCAAATTTTCCAAACTTTTATGTTCTGTGTCTCTTTTAAAACTGACTTCCTTTAACAGCACCTGTCACTTCTTGAATGCTTTGCTGCTTAGAAATTTCTTCCACCAGATACTCCAAATCATTTCTCTGAAGTTCAAAGTTCCACAAATCTCTAGGATGGGGCAAAATGTCACCAGTCTCTTTGCTAAAGCATAACAAGAGTAACCTTTTTCCAAACGAGTCTAGTTCCTCATCTCCATCTCAGACCTCCCCCACCTGGATATTATTGTCTGTATCATTATCAGCATTTTAGTCAAAGCCATTCAACAAGTCTCTAGGGAGTTCCAAACTTTCCCACATTGTCCTGATTTTGAGCCTTTCCAACCCCTGCTTGTTACCCAATTCCAAAGTTGATTCCACATTTTGGGGTATCTTTTCAGCAACACTCCACTCTACTGGTACCAACTTACTATATTAGTTTGCTTTCATGCTGTGCATGAAGACATACTTGAGACTGGGAAGAAAAAAATTTTAATAGATTTACTGTTCCACATGCCTGGGGAGGCCTCACAGTCATGGTGGAAGGTAAGGAGGAGAAGATCACTTCTTACATGGATGGCAACAGGCAAAGAGAGAGCTTGTGCAGGGAACTTGTGTTTTATAACCATCAGATCTTGTGAGACTTATTTACAATCACAAGAACAGTGTGGGAAAGACCTGACCCCATAATTCAATTACCTCTCACTGGATTCCTCCCATGACACATGTGAATGGTAGGAGTTACAATTCAAAATGAGATTTGGGTGGGGACACAGCCAAACCATATCAACTGTCATCTTGTATCTTTTCCTTATTATAATTATTGTACTAGTCAGGGTTCTTTAGAGAAATTGACCAATAATAAATAGATACATACATACATACATACATACATACATACACACACAGATGAAGAGATTTATTATGGGACTTGGCTCACAAGGCTAGGGAGACCCACCAGTCCCACCATGTGATATCTGAAAGGTAGGAAACAGGAAAGCAGGTACTATATATAACTCACGCTCAGTTTAAAGGTCAAAGAACCAGGAGTGCCAATGTTTAAAGTCATCATGGATGAATGTCCCAGTTAGAGCAAATTCACACGTAGTCTACCTTTTTGTTCTATTTAGGACCTCAGTGGATTAGAAGATGCCTGTTCACATTTATTAGGGCAGATCTTCTTCACTCAGTTTACTGATTCAAGTACTAATCTCTTATGTAAAGATCCTCACAGACACACTCATAAATAATGTCTTACCAGCTCCCTGGGTATTCCTTAGGTGAATAAAGTTAACACAAAAAAATTAAATATTTCATGAAAAAGATAAGGACTAGATAAAGAACAAAAAGATTAATGCATATTTTATTTTTAGTTTTTTTTTTGTTTGTTTTGAGATGGAATTTTGCTCTTGTTGCCCAGGCTAGAGTGCAATGGCATGATCTCCGGCTCACCACAACCTCCAACTACTGGGTTCAAGTGATTCTCCTGCCTCAGCCTCCCGAGCAACTGAGATTACAGGCCACCACACCCAGCTAATTTTGTATTTTTAGTAGAGACGGGGTTTCTCCACGTTGGTCAGGGTGATCTCAAACTCCCAACCTCAGGTGATCCACCTGCCTTGGCCTCCCAAAGTGCTGGGATTACAAGCGTGAGCCACCGCACCTGGCTATTTTTAGTTTAAAGCATAAATACAACTCTTACCTTACCTTCCAATGGTGGTAATTCTAGCTGAGTGTTATTTTTTAAGCTCACAATTAAATTACTTATTTCCATTTTAGCAATGGATTACAAAAGGTTAGTCTATCTTTCAGTAATTTATTAGAAAAAAAAATACCATTTTGTTATTGAACCCTTGGCAAAATTAAATTGAGCATTAATGCACTCCACCTCAATCTATGCTGGAGCAAAAAATAAGCCACTTTTAGGGGCCAACTCTATAAATGCGTTTCACAAAAGCCTAGTCATCCCTAAGTTTCCCCTTTATTGTTCCAGAGCCAGTCCCCAACAAATGTGTGGACAAAACCCAAAGACAAGTGACCCAAAACAAATTATATCCCCTATGAAGTCTAATCTCTGTAATTCTGTTAGCCTTTAAGCGGAGTTTTCAGGAAGTCATGTGATCGAGAGATAAACCAAAGTATTAAAAACATACCTTATAAGCTTGTTTTTTAAAAGGATTTTAATTATAGTTTCTAGAAAAGTTAAAGTTTAGTAATTCTGTAATAAATACAGTTGAGATATACTTTATGCCTTGAGAATGTTAAGTGTGTTTCTAGAAACATAATTGATAAGCTTATTTAATTTTTAAAAGGATTTTAAAAATGTTTTTAAGAAAAGTTACAGTTTAGAAATTCTGTAATGAATACAATTGAGGGATTTTTTATACCTTGAGAAATCAATTATTAATTTGAAGGAAAAAAACACACATGCCAATTAAAAGGAAATTCCTAGCTGTGATCAGTAACAGTGTGGCAGAAACATCGCCAAAAATAGGCCTGCAATTGCTGACATGCAAACCCGCCACCAATCACAGAATGTGTGTTACGCATCCATAGCACATACTTCTACAATTTCTCATCAGTTTGTCTGTTTCTCTGTCCACAGCCCCTCTGATATCTCTGTAAATTTTGTAGGCTAGCTTCAAATTTTATTTTGTATTGAGATCATTCTTATATTAACACGGTTCTAGCAAAGCTGAAGTGAGAACAGACAAACCTGAGAGACAAATCTTTTTTTGGTAATCTCCATACTTCTTCAATGTGTTCTTTTAAAACCTGCAACTCCTAAGAAGTTATTAACTTCTATTTTTTCTTGTTGTAAATTATAAAGTAGCTTAATATCCACCAGGTATTACTGGAAAACAGTCATTTTTGAGCTGTGTTTGAGAAGCAAGAACACTTTGTTGGGTTAACCAATTTTAAATGCTCTTAAAACATAGAGCCCCTTTAAGAATATTTGGCCACGTGCAGTGGCTTTTGCCTGTAATCCCAGCACTTTGGGAGGCTGAAGCAGGTGGATCATGAGGTCAAGAGTTCGAGACCAGCCTGGCCAACGTGGTGAAACCTCATCTCTAGTAAATGTACAAAAATTAGCCAGGCATGGTGGCGTGCTCCTGTAGTCCCAGCTACTCGGGAGGCTGAGGCAGGAGAATTGCTTGAACCTGGGAGGTGAAGGTTGCAGTGAGCCAGATCGCACCATTGCACTCCAGCCTGGTCAACAGAGCAAGACTCCATCTCAAAAACAAACAAACAAACAAAACAACAACAACAACAACAAAACGAATATTTAATAATGCAATACTTCATGGAAAAATAGAGTAGCCAAAACCCATTTTTAAAATTAACATATATATTAACGTGAAGTATCTTTATAAAACAAATCCAAGAAAAATCAGTCTTACACATTTGATTTATAAAAAATCCAATATAAGATTTTAAATTTATATTAATAGTAATGTTTTATAATATTTCAGTTAAAATAGAACTGACATAATTATATATCATCAGATTTTAATATATAAACATCATAGAAAATATATTCTCCAACCAGCAGAGGATGAAGTTAGAAATCAGTAACGGAGAACTAGAAAACTTCAATTTCTGAGAATTAAAAACACTCTCTAAACAACTAATGGATCATTACAGAAATCATAAAAAGAAATTTAAAAATACAGATGAATAAAAACAAAAACAAAACAAACATTATGGGACATAGTAAAATAAGTGCTAAGGAGAAAACTTATAAAAGCTTCCATTTAAACAGAATAAAAACAAAAACAAAACAAAAATTATGGGACATAGTAAAATAAGTGCTAAGGAGAAAAGTTATAGTTAAAAAGCTTCCATTTAAACAGAATGCAGATCTTAAATCAAGAACCCATTTGTACAACTAGAAAAAGAAGAACAAAGAAAACCCAAAGGCAGCAGATGTAGAGAATTTAAAATGTAGAGAAAAATCAATGAAATCAAAAGTTGATTCTTCAAAAAAAATCAATGTGAAAACCTTTAGCTAGATTGACTTAAAATAAAGAAGGCTCAAATCACCAAAATCACAAATGAAAATGAGAACATTATTACTTACTCTGCATAAATAAAAAGTATTATAAGAGTACTATGAAAAATTATATGTCAAAAATTGCATGTACCAGATGAAATCGACAAATTCCTAGAAATATGCAACATACCAAGACTAAATCATGAAAAATAGAAAATCTGAATAGATCTATACTTAGTTAGGATTATGGATCTCTAATAAAAAATCTAGCAACAAAGAAAATTCCTGGACCTGACAGCTTCACTGCTGAATTATACTAAACATTTAAAGAAGAACTATAATAATGCCAGTCCTTCATAAACATTTCCAAAAACTTAAAGAGGAGGAATACTTCATGTGAGGCCAGCATCACCATACTACCAAAACCAGACAAAGATGTTGCAAAAAACAAAAAACAAGAAAACACAACAGACTAATATCTATTATGAACATCAATGCAAAAATCCTCCACAAAATACTAGCAAACCAAATTCAGCAGCATATTAGAATGACCAAGTGGGATTTATTCCTGGAATCTAAGCATGGTTCAACACACGAAAATTGATCAGTGTAATACCCCATATTAACAGAAGGGAAAAAATAAGCATAATTGTCTCAATTATGCATTTGGTAAAATTCAACATCTTTCATATCAAAAACACTCAACAAACTAGGAACTGAAGAAAACTACCTTAACATAATAAAATCCATACATAAATATTCAATAGCCAACATCACACTCACTGTTAAAAGACTGAAAGTTTTACCTCTAAGATCAGGAACAAGATAATGACGCATACATTGCCACTTGTATTCAACAAAATACTGAAAGTCCTAACCAGTGAAATCGGGCAAGAAAAAGACATAAAAGGCACCCAAGTTGGAAAGGAAGAAGTACAATTATCTGTGTTTGTACACAGCATAATACTTTAGGTATAAAACTCTAAAGATCACACACACACTCACATGCACACACACATAGTTAAAACTAAGAAACAAATTTAGGAAAGCAGTAGGATACAAAAGCAACACATAAACATTAGTTTCATTTTTACTTACTAACAATGAACAATCAGAAAAGAAAGTTAACAAAATAATTCCATTGATTATAGCATCAAAAAGAATTAAATACTTATTAACTTAGCCAGGGATATGAAAGACTTGTAAAACGAAAACTATGGAAGACTTAAATAAACAGAAAGATATTCCATGTCCATGTGTTGGAAGACTTAATATTTTTAAGATGTTAACACTACCAAAAGCAATCTTAACATTAAATACTATGCCCTTCAAAACTTCAGCAATTTTTATAGAAAGAAATAATCTATTCTAAAATGTATATGGAAAAACCAAGGGACACCAAATAGCCAAAACAATCTTAAAAAAGAACAAAGCTGGAGAACTCACACTTCCTGGTTTCAAAATTTATTACAAAGCTTCAGTAATCAAAACAGGGTGCCACAGGCATAAAGATAGACTTACAGGCCAATGAAGTAAAATCGAGATCCAGAAATAAATCTTCACATATATGGTGAAATGACTTTTGACCATGGGTCCAAGATCATTCAATGAGAGAAAAAACAATCTTAAAAAAAAAAAAAAAATGGTGGGATGGTGGCGGAACAACTGAAAAATCACATATAAAATAATGAAGTTGGACCCTTGTATAACAGTATGTGGAAAAATTGACTCAAAATTAATCAAAGAACTAAATGTAATACAAAAAATACTATAAAACTCTGAGAAGAAATAATAGAACAAAAGCTTCACAACATCGGAGTTGGCAATAATTTCTGAGATGTGACATCAAAGGCACAGGCAACAAAAGAAAAAAATTTAAAAATTGTAGTTGATAAACTTTTTAAAAAACTGTATTCAAAAAATACTATCATCAGAATAAAACGGCAACCCAGAGAATGAAAAATAAATTTGCAAATGATATTTGACAAGGGACTGAGATCCAGAATAGATGGGGAATTTTAAAATCTCACCAACAAAATAAAACAAATAGCCTGATTCAAAAATGGGCAAAGAACTTTTCTCCAAAGAATAGAAATGTTCAATAAGTACATAAAAGGAGCCTCAACATAATTAATCATTAATCAACATAATTAATTAGCAAATCAAAGCTAGAATAACATAACACCTCATACCCATTATGACAGTTACTATTTAAAAAACAGAAAATAAAAACTGTTGGCAAGAATGTGGGAAACTGTAACACTTGTGCACTGTTGGTGAGGATGTAAAATGATACAGCCACTGTAGAAAGCAGTATGTCAGTTCTTTTAAAGATTAAAAATATAAGTACATATAATCCAGCAACCCCAATCCAGGTATATACCCAAGAGATTTTAAAGCAAGGTCTTGAAGAGATATTTGTACACACATGTTCACAGCAATATTATTCAAAATAGCTAAAATGGAAGCAATCCAAGTGTTTGTCAGTGGATTAATGGATAAGCAAAATGTAGTGTACACAAACAAAAGAATATTATTCAGCCTTAAAAATGAATACAATTCTGACATATTCTACAATAGGATGAAATGGAGGTCATTACGCTAAATTAAATAAGCCAATAACAAAAGACAAATGCTGTATGATTTCATTTGTATGAGGTTCTTAGAATAGTCAAAATCACAGACAAAAACAATGGTAGTTTCCAGAGATATATATTGACTAATGGGTCGAAAGCTTCGGTTTCACAAGACTAAAGAGCTCTGGAGATGGACGGTTATGATTATTGCACAATATAAATGTACTTAGTATCACTGACCTATATATAGCCATACACCACATAATGATGTTTCTGTCAACAACAGACCACTTACAGGTCATTATTGCCATAAGTTTGTTATGCAGCTGAAAAATTCCTATTGCCTAGTGAAACTGAAGCTATCATGTCATAGTACAATGCATCAATGCATTGCCTTTTCTATGTTTAGATACACAAATACTTAAGATTGTCTTATAATTATCTGTAATATTCAGTACAGTAACATGCTTTACAGGTTTGTAACCTATGGACACAATGTATCACTGTCTTTTAAGTGATGCATGGTCTACTTTAAAATAATTAAGATAATAAATTTCACATTAAGTGTATTTTATTTTGCAAAGTTACCATCTCTGTCTTCACTTACGGATATTGGCCAAAGTCTGAAGCAGGTGAGAGCCGTGATAATAAAATGAGTAGGAAAGTTTGTTAGGTGGGGCAGTGAGAGTTTGACAGAATTTACTGTCAAGATCCGATGCATAAGAACGGGCATTCATTATTACATGAAGAATAACAATTTTTAGAAGAGTATATGCAACATTATTCTATTTAGATAAATCTAAATAAAAATGACATATGTGTGTATATTTTATATGATTAGAATAAAGATCTCCAAGGAAACATGCAGATACTAATAGGGATTAGAAAGCTTTGGTAGAATTGATGTCCATTTAAATAAAAGAGTATTACGCTTATGTTCCAAGTGTATATCATGCTTGTAAAATAAACCAATACATTATACAAAATATGCTACTATTAAATTGAAAACAAATTCTTCTAATTATCTAAGAAAGGCAGAATTATGTAATGATCAGAAATAGACCCCTAAGCCAGGTTTTCTGGGTTGGATTTTCAGGTCTTCTATCACTCACCAGTTGTGTGATTAACCATTAGCGTTAACTTCTCCATTCCTCATAAATTTCTGTCAAGAATTCAGTATGCTGTACTTATAGATGTATGCATGTACACAGCATGCAGAAAAATACTGGTTTTTGTATTGTTATTATCCTATTCGGCTATTTGTGTTCATTCCAGTTAATGACTATAGTATAAAAATTTAAATTTATGCTACAAATTTATTTTAAATATTTACGCTTATCTCATAGTACTGAGTATTCAAATGCTCTCAGTTCTTTTTATCAGATGCTAATTACTGGTTTATCCAGAGATCCGAACCTGTGTTACAGTCATTTTCCAAGCTTGCCTCTGAAAACTCAAACAAAGAATAAATATCACTCTGTGTTTTTTACAGTTAAAAAACAAGGGAAATAAACGACCATCACGGGCATTTTACTCTAACCATACTGGTTATTTCAAAAACTAAAGTAAAAGGCAAATCAACTTAGTGATTAGTTTAATAACTCCTTTAAAAGAGTGAGTTTTTAATTAATACAAATGTGGCTGCTCAACAATGTACTCTATTATTCTTCTAACTGTACATCTCTGAATAACACATTGACCTGTTCAGTGATATTAAGGTTTGACAGTGGCCTTTATGGAAACGTGGGCGTGTTCCAGCTTCCACTTGCAGTGGTGTTTTGTAACGATGTTTCAGTCACTTCCAGATGGGAATATTTAGGTATCCCCCTACTGGAAAGGTTTGAAGACTGCTACTATTTCTCAAGGAGCACATAGATAAACCGAATTAGTGAGCAAAGGATCAGGCAGAGTGATTGTGTCTAACCAGGTTGTCCATGCCAAAAATAAGACAAACGAAACTAATTATGAATAAGTAATTAAATGTCTGTGTTTTCCAGACTTTTGACAAGTGAGTTTTAATAGTTTTCAGATAACTTCATGCCAACTCTATGAATGTGCATAAAGGAATGAAATAAGCTGTTTAAATGCAGACTTCAAAATGTCTACCCTGTGATGACTGCAGTTGACATCAGAAACTTAGTTAGGAAAACCAGGATGTGGGTTAGTGAGACTGGCCAGGATCTCAGTGGAACAAGGAAACAGTCAATATTCAATTATTATACACAGTTTATTATTTATCCTGAAGCTGGCAATGTAAGGGGCACAATTCAGCTTTTTAGAACATAATGTCAAATGTTAAATACCATCAAATCAATTCTAATTTCAACAGGACTTCTGACTGTACAGTTAGTCTGCTACTATCTTTACCTTAAAGAGAAACATACACCACACCAGTTTATCATAATTTCACTTTAAAACTAAAGGATATTTTTAATCTATTTTGGGAACGGTTTTACACATTTCATTGTGCCAGTCTATAATGTATACTTCCCTTTCAGAAAATGTGCTTTCAGTACACTGCCAACTAGTAAAAATTACCATCTGGTTATGTTAAAAGCAGTTCTTCCTTCTTTTTCATTTCAGCTTACCCTCAATCCACTCAGAATCAGATTCTTCACATACTTCTAAAGCTTTTGACTCAAGGTCAGAATGAAGTAAAATATTGCACTTTTTTTCTAAGGAAAAAGATCTGAGTCAAATACACTCTATCCTACTGTACACTGAAGCTTTCTTGTTAAATTACAATTGGGATGTGAAATGTCTAGGGCAACCTTGTCCTGATTACTGATGACAAATGATTTTGGTGGACTCAACTGCACTTCTACTGCATTAGAAACGCACAGCATAGAACCTTCCTCCCATCGTGGGTGCTGGTAGAGTGTCCAATTTAAAATTGGGAAACATTTCCCTCAAATTGCAGCTGAAATTCAGCTAATTTTATCATTTCCAGAGGAACCATTCAATACCACTTATGAAGGTCACAAGACCTGCTTTCTTTCCTAATCTGAAATGCTGAGGACTTGCATAGGTACATTAAAACGCTCTTAAGCTGATTGGATTTGCTGGCAAGGTTGAAGGGTGACTAGCAGACAACTGCCACAGTCAAGTGTCAAAAGTGTTAGCAAACTTTTGCATTCATCCTAGGAAGAAGACAACAGCAGTGATTTATTAGGTAAAACAAAGATGTGATTGAAATCACAAACGGAAGACAGAATCCTGGGACTTATTTTCTTCTACTGAAAAATCGGGGCTTTAAAAATTTAAATATATTATTAAAAGAACACATTAAGACTAGCAAACAAGCCTATGAAAAGATGTTCAACATCACTGATCACCAGAGAAATGCAAACCAAAGCTACAATAGATATTATCTTACCCCAGTTAAAATGGCTTTTATCCAAAAGACAGGCAGTAACAAATGCTGAGAAGGGTGTGGAAAAAAGGAAACATTTGTACACTGTTGGCGGGAATGTAAATTTGTACAACCACCCACGACGGAGAACAGTTTGGCAGTTCCTCAAAAAACTAAAAATTGAGCTACCACATGATCCAGCAATCCCACTGGTGAGTATATACCAAAGAGAAAAAAAATGAGTAAATCAAAGAGATATCTGCACTCCTTTGTTTATTGCAGCACTGTTTACAACAGCTAAGATTTCGAAGAAAGCTAAGTGTCCATCAACAGAAGAATGGATGAAGAAAATGTGGTTCATATACACAATGGAGTACTATGCAGCCATAAAAAAGAATGAGAGTCAGTTATTTGCAACAATATGGATGGAAATGGAGATCATTAGGTTACTGGAAACAAGCCAGGCACAGAAGGACAAACATCGCATGTTCTCAATTATTTGTGGGATCTAAAAATCAAAACAGTTGAATTCATGGACATAGAAAGTAGAAGGGTGGTTACCAGAGGCTGGGAAGGGTAGTGGGTTTTTGGGAGGGGGCGGAGGGTGGAGATTGTTAATAGGTACAAAAAATAGAATGAATGAGACCTACTACTTGATAGCACAATAGGGTGACTATAGTCAATAATAACTTAATTGTATATTTCAAATTCACCTAAAGAGTGGAACTGGATTGTTTGTAACTCAAAGGATAAATGCTTAGGGAATGGATACCCCATTCACCATGATGTACTTCTTTCACGTTGCATGCTTGTATCAAAATATCTCATGTACCCCATAAATATACACACCTACTATGGACCCACAAAAAATTTAAAAATAATTAAAAAACAATTTAAATATATATTACAGTTTACAGTACTTGTGTAATATCAATACAAATATTAATATTTAATAATTAATTAAAATATTTATATAAACTGCAACCCACATCTCACACATAGTAGGCATTCAACATAGAGTCACATCAGTTATTTTTTGTGAATAATAATAATCAAAACCTAACATTTAATACATACTATATAATTAACACTGTCTTTCAAGATATACGAACATTCTACTTTATTCCTCACAACAAGCCTATGATGTAGATATAGAATATAGGACATAGATAATTCCTTTGTACCAATGGAAAACTTGGGAAACTGAATAGTTAAATAATTAGTTCCAGCAATTAAATGGCAGAACAAGGAATAAAATATAAGGTTGTGTAATGATTTTGCCCAATTTCTTCACCACTGTGAATGCTAACGCTCTAAAATATTGCTGAAAAAACACACGGGCCCTTGTCTTCATTGATCTTGCATAATACAGAAAATGATGTTACATTATGGCAAATATAATCTGTTTATTCATTTCTGATATTAAAATAGAAATGCTTGGCTAATATTTGAGCTAGTTGTAATGTTATCATATAAAAAGTATTAACCATCTTGTTTCTGTTGCACAAAATAATACTTTATTTGAATACTTCACATGGTAAAAATAGTTGCAAAAATATTTTCTACATAGAAGTGTAAATATTAATTTATTTTAACATCAATGTGTATCTTATAATACATGTTTATTATTCCCTATCTTATTAATAATGTTTGTTCCTGCACTTAGTGTATTCTTCAGAAAATAGTGAGAGAAGTGGTGGGGAGAAGTTACTGGCCGAGAATCAAGGAACGCCAACATAAACATCTACATGGCACTCGGACTTTTTGTCAGAGATACATGTGTCCAGTCAGATCCTCTTCGGATTTAAGTGAATAGCAATGCTTTGAGTCTTCTAAATTATCACTGTTTAGATGCCTTATGTAATTTATACCAATAATTAGGTGCAGCCCAGCTTTGTATAGTTTGACTACAGAAACTTGACATATTTCATGCGAAAATAAACTGCTGCCTCTTCCACAGTCATGGATGCTGACGCATGAAAAGATTTGAGGTAACTTACTCACTTCTGTTTGCTTCACAACAGTTTTTTATAATTTCAAGAGTAAGTGTGACAAGGAATACTAAGCAGAAAAAAAAGCCATATACATTTGGCTCAGACTGAAAGTCAAATTCAAACATCATCAGAAATGCTTCTATAGAAGATGAATGGAATAAGTAATTGTTGGATCAGGAACCCCTAAAGACACTGAACTGTTTTCCGTTTTCAAGCACTGACATCATTCTGAAAGCAGAAGGCAGAGAGGGAGGCTCATGTTCCACATACTCATAAAGTTTATACATTTTAGGAGTTCAGAGAATTCATTTAATAAGAGAAATGGAAGCACTTTCTTTATGAAATCTGAAGTCCATGATGGCAAAATACTTTGCCCTGTATCACTTGGAAATGTGGAACGTGAGGACTTTAACTGGTATTACTACTCATCCAGCTAATAGTAACACGAAACACCTACTACAAACGTAAGACAAGTTTATGTAACTTGAAAAACGTCACTGATTTTTAATTTTGTATTTTATGCATATAATTTAGCATTTTCATACTTATCCAAGGATCCCATGGGTATTTTTTAGGAAATGGAATTTCTTGAAAAAACAGTCTGAAAAAATAAACTAAGCAACTTACATAAAATTAAATGGCATACTTCCTAAATACTGGATTAAAGGATATCAACATCTCTACAAAATTTATACTTTGGAAGAAATTAAGAATTAACTAAAACAATGTGTAGCTTTCAGGCTTAGAAGAAATAAAGGTTGTGTTTTACTGGTCATTATCTGAATTTCAGAATGCTGAGGCTCTTAAGAAGTTTATATAGACATTGAAGGGACACAAGAAACACACAAAGCACCCAACTTATTTTGGACACCAGTAGACAAGGCATTTTAATGCATGTTATGTCCTAAATCTCCATTAACAACTCTAAAAATTATGTGCCAGAAGAGAATTTCCATGTGCTCCCGATAGGTTAGAGTGTGAAAAAAACCTGTCCTCGGAACCATTTTTCCAATGTAATCACTTACTAGATAAACTTACATCCATTCTTGTGGGTTTCAACACTATCCACTGGGGCTGATCCTCTTCTCTCCTGCCTATTCAAGACATTGTACAGCACTTCCCCTGCCTGTCTTGGATAAGATAATTAGTATACAATTAAATAAGCAAGTCTATTATTATCTCTCTCTGTATATGTGTGTATATTCCCTTCCTTTAAAAATATAAAGTTCACTCATCCCTTTATCCCTCGCCAGTTACTGTCCCATATATCTTTATCATGACATCCTAGTATGATAGAGCATCTGTTAGTTATCACTGCCATAACTTTTTATAACATACCACCTCCAAATTTAATAGCTTAAAACAATCAGTTATTATTTTTCAAATGTCTATAGATTAGTTAACTGGTTCTGCCTATCTGAGCTGGGAGCAGTGGATCTTACACATGCATCGGCTTTCAGCTGGTGGGTCAGGCAGACATTGGTTGACATAGTTTGCCCTCAGCTGAAAGTATTCACCTGTGTTCTAATCTCTCATTCTTTAGCACACTAACCCAGGTATGATCTCACGGTGGAGGGAGAGGAGCCAGTGAGGAAGCAAAAATGCACAAGCACTTACTCCCGCTCCATCCCACATGTGCTCTGCCCCATTCCAGTGATACTCAATAACAAGATGTGAGCTTGCCAAGAAAATGGCATAGTTTAATAGCAAAACCTCACTTTAAAGAGATTACTGGTATAAATCACTGTGTCTATGTATTCTGTAAAGTTATTCACTTGGTTGGTAAAATTTTCATGGAACTTGCATGTGGCTTTACCACAACAGTGCAGTTTTACTACTGTTGAGAGTTCAGATCAACTATTAACTCTTAAGGACGGATATCAGTTAATAAGCTGAATACTAAATACTTCATATTAAATATATATAACTACAGTAATTTTAAAATTTTCAGACAGCTTTTTACTTTTTTGTCTCACTTCAGTTAATCAATTTTTTAAATATTTTGCTTTATTTTAAAATTGTGAAGCATTTAGAAAAAATTTTGTTTTTGGGGGGTGGAGCCAAGATGGCCGAATAAGAACAGCTCCGGTCTCCAGCTCCCAGCCCCAGCGACACAGAAGACGGGTGATTTCTGCATTTCTGCTTGAGGTACCGGTTTCATCTCACTAGGGAGTGCCAAACAGTGGGTGCAGGACAGTCGGTGAAGCGCACTGTGCGCGAGCCGAAGCAGGGCGAGGCATTGCCTCACTGGGGAAGCACAAGGGGTCAAGGAGTTCCCTTTCCTAGTCAAAGAAAGGGGTAACAGATGGAACCTGGAATATCGGGTCAGTCCCATCCTAATACTGCACTTTTCCAACGGGCCTGGAAAATGGCACACTAGGAGATTGTGTCCCGCACCTGGCTCGGAGGGTCCTATGCCCAAGGAGTCTCTCTGATTGCTAGCACAGCAGTCTGAGATCAAGCTGCAAGGTGGCAGCGACGCTGGGGGAGGGCCGCCCGCCATTGCCCAGGCTTGCTTAGGTAAACAAAGCAGCCAGGAAGCTCGAACTGGGTGGAGCCCATCACAGCTCAAGGAGGCCAGCCTGCCTCTGTAGGCTCCACCTCTGGGGGCAGGGCACAGACAAACAAAAAGTCAGCAGGAACCTCCTCACACTTAAATGTTCCTGTCTGACTGACAGCTTTGAAGTGAGTAGTGGTTCTCCCAGCACACAGCTGGAGATCTGAGAATGGACAGACTGCCTTCTAAAGTGGGTCCCTCACCCCTGAGCAGCCTAACTGGGAGGCACCCCCCCAGTAGGGACAGAATGACACCTCACTCGGCCAGGTAATCCTCTGAGACAAAACTTCCAGAGGAACTATCAGACAGCTGAATTTGTGGTCACACGAAAATCCGCTGTTCTGCAGCCACCACTGCTGACACCCAGCCAAACAGGGTCTGGAGTGGACCTCTAGCAAACTCCAACAGACCTGCAGCTGAGGGTCCCGTCTGGTAGAAGGAAAACTAACAAACAGAAAGGACATCCACACCAAAAACCCATCTGTACATCACCATCATCAAGACAAAAAGTAGATAAAACCACAAAGATGGGGAAAAAACAGAGCAGAAAAACTGGAAACTCTAAAAAACAGAGCACCTCTCCTCCTCCAAAGGAACACAGTTCCTCACCAGCAACAGAACAAAGCTGGATGGAGGATGACTTTGATGAGTTGAGAGAAGAAGGCTTCATACGATCAAACTACTCTGAGCTACGAGAGGAAATTCAAAACAATAGCAAAGAAGTTAAAAACTTTGAAAAAAAATTAGAAGACTGGATAACTAGAATAACCAATGGAGAGAAGGGCTTAAAGGAGCTAATGGAGTTGAAAGCCAAGTATCGGGAACTACGCGAAGATTGCAGAAGTCTCAGTAGCAGATGCGATCAACTGGAAGAAAGGGTATCCCTGATGGAAGATGAAATGAATGAAATGAAGAGAGAAGGGAAGTTTAGAGGAAAAAGAATAAAAAGAAATGAACAAAGCCTCCAAGAAATTTGGGACTATGTGAAAAGACCAAACCTACGTCTGATTGGTGTACCTGAAAATGATGGGGAGAATGGAACCAAGTTGGAAAACACTCTGCAAGATATTATCCAGGAGAACTTCCCCAATCTAGCAAGGCAGGCCAACATTCAGATTCAGGAAATATAGAGAACGCCACAAAGATACTCCTCGAGAAGAGCAACTCCAAGACACATAATTGTCAGATTCACCAAAGTTGAAATGAAGGAAAAAATGTTAAGGGCAGCCAGTGAGAAAGGTCGGGTTACCCACAAAGGGAAGCCCATCAGACTAACAGCTGATCTCTCAGCAGAAACTCTACAAGCCAGAACAGACTGGGGGCCAATATTCAACATTCTTAAAGAAAAGAATTTTCAGCCCAGAATTTCCTATCCAGCCAAACTAAGCTTCATAAGTGAAGGAGAAATAAAATACTTTTACAGACAAGCAAACGCTGAGTGATTTTGTCACCACCAGGCCTGCCCTAAAAGAGCTACTGAAGGAAGTACTAAATATGGAAAGGAACAACCGGTACCAGCCCCTGCAAAAACACGCCAAATTGTAAAGACCATCAAGGCTAGGAAGAAACTGCAGCAACTAACAAGCAAAGTAACCAACTAACATCATAATGACAGGATCAGATTCACACATAACAATATTAACGTTAAATGTAAATGGGCTAAATGCTCCAGTTAAAAGACATAGACCAGCAAACTGGATAAGGAGTCAGGACCCATCAGTGTGCTGTATTCAGGAAACCCATCTCACGTGCAGAGACACAAATAGACTCAAAATAAAGGGATGGAGGAAGATCTATCAAGTAAATGGAAAACAAAAAAAGGCAGGGGTTGCAATCCTAGTCTCTGATAAAATAGACTTTAAACCAACAAAGATCAAAAGAGACAAAGAAGGCCATTACATAATGGTAAAGGGATCAATTCAAAAAGAAGAGCTAACTATCCTAAATATATATGCAGCCAACACAGGAGCACCCAGATTCATAAAGCAAGTCCTGAGTGACCTATAAAGGGACTTAAACTCCCACACAATAATAATGGGAGATTTTAACACCCCACTGTCAACATTAGACAGATCAATGAGACAGAAAGTTAAAAAGGATATCCAGGAATTGAACTCAGCTCTACATAAAGTGGACCTAATAGACATCTACAGAATTCTCCACCCCAAATCAACAGAATATACATTTTTTTCAGCACCACACCACACCTATTCCAAAATTGACCACATCGTTGGAAGTAAAGCTCTCCTCAGCAAATGTAAAAGAACAGTATTTATAACAAACTCTCTCGCAGACCACAGTGCAATCAAACTAGAACTCAGGATTAAGAAACTCACTCAAGACCGCTCAAGTACATGGAAACTGAACAACCTGCTCCTGAATGAGTACTGGGTACATAATGAAATGAAGGCAGAAATAAAGATGTTCTTTGAAACCAACGAGAACAAAGACACAACATACCAGAATCTCTGGGACATGTCCAAAGCAGTGTGTAGAGGGAAATTTATAGCACTAAATGCCCTCAAGAGAAAGCAGGAAAGATCCAAAACTGACACCCTAACATCACAATTAAAAGAACTAGAAAAGCAAGAGCAAACACATTCAAAAGCTAGCAGAAGGCTAGAAATAACTAAAATCAGAGCAGAACTGAAGGAAATAGAGACACAAAAAACCCTTCAAAAAATTAATGAATCCAGGAGCTGGTTATTTGAAAAGATCAACAAAATTGATAGACCGCTAGCAAGTCTAATAAAGAAGAAAAGAGAGAAGAATCAAATAGATGCAATAAAAAATGAAAAAGGGGATATCACCACTGATCCCACAGAAATACAATCTACCATCAGAGAATACTACAAACACCTCTATGCAAATAAACTAGAAAATCTAGAAGAAATGGATAAATTCCTCGACAAATACACCCTCCCAAGACTAAATCAGGAAGAAGTTGAATCTCTGAATAGACCAATAACAGGTTCTGAAATTGTGGCAATAATCAACAGCTTACCAACCAAAAAGAGTCCAGGTCCTGATGGATTCACAGCTGAATTTTTTTTTTTTTTTTTTTTTTTTTTTGAGACGGAGTCTTTGCTCTTTCACCCACGCTGGAGTGCAGTGGCGCAATCTCGGCTCCCTGCAAGCTCCGCCTCCCGGGTTCACGCCATTCTCCTGCCTCAGCCTCTCCGAGTAGCTGGGACTACAGGCGCCCGCCACCACGCCCGGCTAATTTTTTGTATTTTTTAGTAGAGACGGGGTTTCACCATGGTCTCGATCTCCTGACCTTGTGATCCGCCCGCCTCGGCCTCCCAAAGTGCTGGGATTACAAGCGTGAGCCACCGCGCCCGGCCGATTCACAGCTGAATTCTACCAGAGGTACAAGGAGGAACTGGTACCATTCCTTCTGAAACTATTCCAATCGATAGAAAAAGAGGGAATCCTCCCTAACACATTTTATGAAGCGAGCATCGTCCTGATACCAAAGCCTGGCAGAGACATAACCAAAAAAGAGAATTTCAGACCAATATCCTTGATGAACATTGATGCAAAAATCCTCAATAAAATACTGGCAAACCGAATCCAGCAGCACATCAAAAAGCTTATCCACCATAATCAAGTGGGCTTCATCCCTGGGATGCAAGGCTGGTTCAACATACGCAAATCAATAAATGTAATCCAGCATATAAACAGAACCAAAGACAAAAAGCACATGTTTATCTCAATTGATGCAGAAAAGGCCTTTGACAAAATTCAACAACCCTTCATGCTAAAAACTCTCAATAAATTAGGTATTGATGGGACGTATCTCAAAATAATAAGAGCTATCTATGACAAACCCACAGCCAATATCATACTGAATGGGCAAAAACTGGAAGCATTCCCTCTGAAAACTGGCACAAGACAGGGATGCCCTCTCTCACCGCTCCTATTCAACATAGTGTTGGAAGTTCTGGCCAGGGCAATCAGGCAGGAGAAGGAAATAAAAGGTATTCAGTTAGGAAAAGAGGAAGTCAAATTGTCCCTGTTTGCAGATGACATGATTGTATATCTAGAAAACCCCATTGTCTCAGCCCAAAATCTCCTTAAGCTGATTAGCAACTTCACCAAAGTCTCAGGATACAAAATCAATGTACAAATTAACAAGCATTCTTGTACACCAATCACAGACAGACAGAGAGCCAAATCATGAGTGAACTCACATTCACAATTGCTTCAAAGAGAATAAAATACCTAGGAATCCAACTTACAAGGGACGTGAAGGACCTCTTCAAGAACTACAAACCACTGCTCAATGAAATAAAAGAGGATAAAAACAAATGGAAGAACATTCCATGCTCATGGATTGGAAGAATCAATATCGTGAAAATGGCCATACTGAATTTATAGATTCAATGCCATCCCCAGCAAGCTACCAATGACTTTCTTCACAGAATTGGAAAAAACTACTTTAAAGTTCATATGGAACCAAAAAAGAGCCTGCATCGCCAAGTCAATCCTAAGCCAAAAGAACAAAGCTGGAGGCATCACACTACCTGACTTCAAACTATACTACAAGGCTACAGTAACCAAAACAGCATGGTACTGGTACCACAACAGAGACATAGATCAATGGAACAGAACAGAGCCCTCAGAAATGATGCCGCATATCTACAACTATCTGATCTTTGACAAACCTGACAAAAACAAGAAATGGGGAAAGGATTCCCTATTTAATAAATGGTGCTGGGAAAACTGGCTAGCCATATGTAGAAAGCTGAAACTGGATCCCTTCCTTACACCTTATACAAAAATTAATTCAAGATGGATTAAAGACTTAAATGTTAGACCTAAAACCATTAAAATCCTACAAGAAAACCTAGGCAATACCATTCAGGACATAGGCGTGGGCAAAGACTTCGTGTCTAAAACTCCAAAAGCAATGGCAACAAAAGCCAAAATTGACAAATGGGATCCAATTAAAGAGCTTCTGCACAGCAAAAGAAACTACCATCAGTGTGAACAGGCAACCTACAGAATGGGAGAAAATTTTTGCAACCTACTCATCTGACAAAGGGCTAATATCCAGAATCTACAATGAACTCAAACAAATTTACAAGAAAAAAACAAACAACCCCATCAAAAAGTGGGCAAAGGATATGAACAGACACTTCTCAAAAGAAGACATTCATGCAGCCAGAAAACACATGAAGAAATGCTCATCATCACTGGCTATCAGAGAAATGCAAATCCAAACCACAGTGAGATACCATCTCACACCAGTTAGAATGGCCATCATTAAAAAATCAGGAAACAACATGTGCTGGAGAGGATGTGGAGAAATAGGAACACTTTTACACTGTTGGTGGGACTGTAAACTAGTTCAACCATTGTGGAAGTCAGTGTGGCGATTCCTCAGGGATCTACAACTAGAAATACCATTTGACCCAGCCATCCCATTACTGGGTATATACCCAAAGGACTATAAATCATTCTGCTATAAAGACACATGCACACGCATGTTTATTGCGGCACTATTCACAATAGCAAAGAGTTGGAACCAACCCAAATGTCCAACAACAATAGACTGGATTAAGAAAATGTGGCATATATACACCGTGGAATACTATGCAACCATAAAAAAGGATGAGTTCGTGTCCTTTGTAGGGACATGGATGAAATTGGAAAACATCATTCTCAGTAAACTATCACAAGGACAAAAAACCAAACACCGCATGTTCTCACTCATAGGTGGGAATTGAACAATGAGAACTCATGGACACAGGAAGGGGAACATCACACTCCGGGGACTGTTGTCGGGTGGGGGGAGGGGGGAGGGACAGCATTAAGAGATATACCTAATGCTAAATGACGAGTTAATTGGTGCAGGAAATCAACATGGCACATGGATACATATGTAACAAATCTGCACATTGTGCACATGTACCCTAAAACATAAAGTATAATAAAAAAAATATATTTTGTTTTTGTAAAACATAGGTAAAATTTTGTTGAACACCATCAATTGCATATTAAATTAAAAATGAAAGATCTCGAAGTTTGAAATACTAGCTAACATAAAATATTATTAAAATAATAACTAAACCTTATTGAATAATTTTGGCATTGTAAGTACTTTTTTAAAATTATTGACTACTCTACAAAACCCTGCAAAAAGAGAGCCCATTATTATATCCACTAGACTTATGAAAAAACAGAAAAACAAAGAAGTGAAATGTTTAACAAAAGCCAACCAGTTTTTAAGTGGAAGCACCATGATTCCAATTCAAGTTACTCTGAAGTATAATTCTCTACACCATATTTACGATGGTAAAGTTTAATATCTACAGAAAACTACTATTGCTGATTTTTTCAGATATAGCTTTACAAACTGTTTTGATGTGTAATATATCACTATTTTGAAAAATTGGGACATATTTGAACTAACGTTGTATTACTTCTTGCTCATTTAACTTCCTTTACATTATAACATCTTTCCATAGAGCTGGTTTCAGGATAGTGTCTCTAAATTCACAAGTTCAATGAGAAAATGTTAAAGCTATAATAATTTACTCATTGTTTTCAAAATTGTTCATGTGGTATACAAGAATGTCTCATTGTTACCCAAAATACCACAAGATGTAAATAGTGAAAATAATCAATAGCAGAAAGTAATGTATAGTGCAATTTATCTTTGTCACTCTACCTCTTCTGGATCTTTGAGTACAAAGTATATGCTGATGTGTATGTATCAATATGGCAGTTCACGCTTTTCAAATTTCCTTATCATGAACATTGATCCATCCTAGTTAACTTGCAACTAGCATACCCCTACTCATTTATTTAGCTGAATTCATATCCTTATATTTTAAGTAAACTCAAATAATGGCTCTAACTAGTATAAAATATGGCATGTAGAAAGAGTTGCTTGTGGCAGAAAAGCCTTTTTAAGCATTTTCAAAAAGGAAGAGTTTTCAACTTTATGGATTCAAAACTAAAATTGTTCTCCATTGAATCAACTGAAAACCAAATATGGAGACGCAACTTTTTTATGTCTACAATTAGCTATTTGACTTTAAGTTAGATATTTCCGACAAGTAGTAGTAGGTTGAGATAATCCATTCTACCAAGCACAGACCATGAATTTTTTTTCAACTTTACTTTTCAGCTATGTGTTTGGTGTATGTTTGGACCTTTCTTGTGATCTGTGCTCTAGTCGTATCAGAACCTATCAAGTGTCTATTACGTTGCCAGGCACATTTGTGAGACAGAGTTAGGCCAGGCGAGAATTCCTTTCGTTAAGTGTTTGATCTGTTAATTAGCATGTTTTCCTGAAATGGTTGCTTTTAATCATATTGTAGAACTCTATGCACAAAAGTATTATTTTGCAATTCTTTGATACTATATGAAAGAGTGATCCACACAACACATTATAAAGAACAGAGGGATAATTGAGAATACCTAAGCTACATAATGGGAAGCAAACACTAAGCCATTTCCTTGATAGGTAACGTAACTTTAGAGGCAACCAGCTAAAAATAAAACACACCATATAGATAATGAGTCTTTAATTATTCCATTCTATGGTATGGAGTAACCCTTTCCACAGACGTGTGGCAAAGAAACATGGTTTCTGCCATTCATAAGTTGATTTCCCTCCCTTTTATTTCCTCCGAGTCTTCTTTTTGTTTCTAATTCCTCTTCCGTATATTACATACTCCTTGTCTTACAATGCTCTGTGTCACAATGGAACTTCCTTAGATTTTGTTTTTAATATGAATTATTGAAAATAACCATTCTTTCTTTGTGACAATGAAAAATTGATTTTTAAACTTTTATTAACATGTAATACATTTGGAGAATGTATCATACGTCAATACCCATGTAGCCAATAGTCAAATCAGATAAGAAATATTGCTAATGTCTTTGAAATTCGTCTCTTCCACTCCAAGAGTCACAAAAAATTTCCTTCCTTTCTACTTTGTATAAGTGGAATTAAACAGTATGTATCTTCTGTGTCTAGATTTCTTCACTCAACACTGTATTTTGGAGAGTCATTTAACTACAGCCCACGGTTGTAGTTCAATCTTATTGCTTAATAGTATTACACTGCATGAATGTGTAATAATTAATTTATCTCTTCTACATTTTCTGGGCATTTGAGTGATCTCCAGTGTGTGGCTATTTTGAATACTGCTAACACAAACATTTCAGTACGGTTTTTTAAACACATGTACACATTTTTATTGAGTTTCTGGGTCATGGTATATGCATAGTCAGATGTAAATTTTTGGCAGAGTTTCTTTTTAATTAAGTTTTATAACTTGTGCTTCTGCTGTTCCCATTTGCATGGATATTGACACTATTCTCTCCTCTCCAATGAAAGCTCATAGGCACAAGCCAAAGACCTCTATTACCTGGCAATGGGACTTCTGCTTCATGTACACTGAGAGTTGCTATTCAATGATTTTCAGAATTTCATGGCAGTGACTGGAGTTTTATGGCCCAACTTAGGCTCAACCAATAAAAAGCCCCCTGGTCCTGTAGAAATCAGATTAATACTACTTTCTGTCTTCCATTAGTGAGTATCTCTCCCAATTATAGCCAGATGGGATTTTGCTGTTTAGTGATTTTATGCTAATAAATTATAGATCACAGATTCACACATAATCTTTGATTTAATTCTCACACACTATTTCTATATGGTCATGTTAGCATCTCCTGTTCACTGAGAAGTAATCAGAGCAGGTAATTTTCTTAAGGCTTCTATCAACCACATTGTTGATTGAATGTCATAATTGTTGATATCAAGGATCATATTACTTCAAAAAATAAACATTGGTTACTAGTGATAGCCAAATAATGGGAAAAAAAGAGTTTATATATATACAAATAAAGTATATTTAATATATATATATAAAGTATATATAGAGTATAAAGTATATATATATAAATAAAGAGTATATATAAATAAAGAGTAGATGAAATTGATCTAAAGAGAGGCTACCAAAATATATTAGTACATATAAATAAAGGGTAGACGAAATTGCTCTTCAAATATTCGAATATCTTAGTCATTTATAAAAATTATTCATTTTAATATAAATAATTTGATAAAGAATTTGGCCTTGCAAAAGTACCTATAAAGAGGCCAACAAACTATTAAATTTGTACAAATATGTTTAAATTTGTATCTGTGGAAGACCTTATTTACCCAATTTGCCAATATTCATGTATTGTACCCAATTACAAAATAAACCAATATATGACAGTGATAATTGTCTAGATATCTGCCAACTATTTTATATCTAGCCAATTCTAATCCCAAAGTATGTATCTTCTTCCAAATTTTAAGCATACATTATGAACCTCAAAAATAATTCAATCTTTTTCAGCCATTTTGAAAAAGATTATTATACTTGTTAACAAGTTCATTTTACTTGTTATTATTTATATTTTGAGGACAGGTTAAAAATATGTTATAGCCCGACAAAAATAAAATAAAGCTCATCAATTTATCAAAAACACTATCTGTATAAACACACATCTCTCTATGTTTTACATGGCATCAACAACTATTTTCCTGCTGCCATCGAATAAATATAATGTGACTTAAGTCTAAAAAGTTGTGAAAGTAAATGTATCTACATATTTTAGCCTCTCAAAACTGCCTCTTATTGTGCAATATGGAAATTTACAACTCACTAAACTTTTCAATAAATCTCTTGCAAAATTAAACTCAAATAATTGAAAACATTATAAATGTTTACCTAACATTAGAGAATAACTGCTAACAGTAAAATCCGAAACATTGTTTAGCCAAATTTACATTTGACGCAGTACATAGAATTACAAGACAAGCCATAATTCATAAAATTAAATTGTCTGTTAATGCCAACAATACTTTGACAAATTTTCGATAAATTTTACTTAATTAATGATTTTAACCCCCGAAACATTCCCATGATAGCTACTTTGAAGTATAGCTACTCTCAACTGTTCAAATGCACCTATCTTTCAAAATACAGGGTGCATATTTCCTCCTATTATGCTGATAATAATTGCAACAGCGAACATAATTTCTTTTGTAACTGAGTGCCTCTGAACAAAAAATTAATACTTATCTGTTTCTATGCACTGCTATGCATTTTGTGCCTACTATGTTTTACATTTACCAAATGCCTGAATCTATTCTTTCTTGCGTTGAAATATTTTCATACATTGCTTCTTTCAGCCTCTACATTTTGTATTCACCAAATGCACTATATTTAGCAATCATAATCACCTCACAATGGTCAATCCCAATGTCCCTTCAGTTTCAGCAAACTGTAAGCTGTTCGCAGTATTTGGTCCTCACCATTACCTATTGCTGTTTTCCTTCACTTTCTTCTATAAAATAATTACCCCTTCCTTCCATATTATTCTCATGTTATATAACCACATTACCATGGTTTTTCTCCTCCCTCATCCCTACCTTAACTACTCATGAGCCCTTTCCCACCATCTTTGCTGGCTTCATTTTTACGATTTTTTTCTAACCCTGGGTAATTAATTTTAATCTTCTGCCTTCAAATTTTCTCTTTTCTTCTACCTCTGAAATCTCAACTATTATTTTTATTTGATGAATCGGAAGCCACTCCATCTAAAACTTCCTATCACCAATTCCCTCTGCTACTTAGCTCCTTTCATTTCCATGGCCTGCTGTCATTTCAGTAATCCAAAATCAAATTAACATTCTTTCTATAAAATTAGTTTCCTTTTCTTACTCTCCTGTTTTTTCAAAATTTCTATTATTCCAGACAAAATTTTCACTGTTGCTTTCAGGTAACAGAGTCTATCTATACTTTTTTTGTTGTTTTAATTTTTATTTTTGGTGCGAGGTCTCACATCTCTCCCTCTTGCTCCTTCCATCACTATTCCTTGCCTTTTTAGTTTCTGGGCTTTTAGGCCTTCTGTAGGGCAATTCCTCTTTCCTGTCGCTCATAACACACACTATTGCCACGTTAGTCTTCCTAAAAGCCTAATTCTATCTTTATACTCCGACACCAGATTCATTAATTGGATCATCAAATTCCTGGATAGTCTGGCCAAAATCAGCTGTACTAGACTCAACTAGAGATGGCAAACAAAACCATATCTGCCATCACGAATGGCCACAACTCTGCACATTCCCACCTGGACAACCCTTTACATTTTCATACTTTGCATGGATCATATTTCAGCATTTGAATACCCTTGCTCTCAACTTTACTTTACAATTAGTCTTCCATAAAGCCCAATTTACTTCCTCTAAGAAACGTCCCTGAACTTGCCTCCGTGCAACACTATTTATCACGAAGCACAAACTTACCTTCCTCTGACCCCTCACTCTTATTGAAGTGGACATCCACTTGGTTCTTTCACATGTAGCCTTATGTTGTTGTTGTTCATATATAGGACACCAAATATTAGCTAACCTACATGTTACTATTTTTTAGAAAGAATACATCATTGTGTTGTAAATATCTTTGGATTCGAGTATTTTTATGATTATAAACCTTACATAATTTTTATACTTTTATTTTAAAAAATTTATTGGATATTTTATTTATTGAGTAATTACAACACCAAGCACCTTCCCAACCCCTATAAATAATTTATCCATTTAGCCCTGATTAAAGATAGGCATTACCTTATCACTATTTTAGAGATCGAAAAACTGAGGTTGTGAGAGGCTAAATTACTTGAGTTCACCACAAAGTGACGGGATGAAGGTTCATGTGAGTTGGTCAGGCTCTAGAGAGTGCTCTGTTCAACACTATGCTGCAAATCAATAATGATACTAATAATATTTATTATTATGTAATTACCAATGAATCTGCCAGTGTGAGATAATCAACCTTATGCATTGTTTTGCTGAATTAACTTTTCATTTTTTCTAGGCATGTTTTTATTTTGACAAAGTTGACAATTCCATGTATAATTTCATTTCTTGCTTTATGATTTCATGGTTTTATGTCTATATATTATGGCATCATGTGGCCATAAAATAAATGGTGCTGATTTGTGGGAATTTAAGTCTATCCACACACACACAATTATTTGTCAGTGCTTGATGAACACTCTGTATCAGAGAGGAATCCACAATCACACTTCACATTCTATACAATCAGTTTCCTTTTCTTACTCTCCTGTTTTTACAACATTTCTATTATTCCAGACAAAATTTTGACTGTTACTTTTCCTTTATGTTCATATTCAGGTAACAGAGTCTAGCTATACTTTTCGTTGTTGTAGTTTTAAGTTTTATCTTTGGTGCAAGGTCTCACATCACTCCCTCTTGCTCTTTCCATCACTTAGTCCCTTTTGCCTTTTCAGTTCCTGGTTCTTTAGTTCTTGGCTTAGATTTCTATTCCCTTAAGATGATTGTTTAACCGTATTATTGTGTCAATGGCCATATTTTTTAAATTCTTGATAAATTCTGCCAAACTGAGCCCTGAAAGTTTGTACTAAAGCACTCTTCCAATAATGAAGATAAACCACTGTGCAGGAATCTTACAATATTTGTTCATTTGATAATTAAATTTTTGTCACTTTTATAATTTCTAGTGTTACAGAATAGATGTGTAGTTATTCATCTTATAATCCTTCTAATATGATCTACCTACCTGGCTATGCTTTGCTTATGTAAATGACATTCTGATAATAGTTTTATTTATTTCTTGTTAACTAACCACTAATCAGTAATTGATTGCCTCGTCCTTTGACTCTATGTCTTCTTAATTCAGAAAAATGTTGTTATTTAGAATAGCTTAAATTCGAGTGAAGTACCTTCTAGTTAGAAGATTGAAAATAGATTATTTCGCAGATTATGGTTTAGATACAAAATTGTACCCTATCATTCGTTATCTTTCCATCTGCCACTAAACTTTAATAGACAGAGTGAACAAGGGATGGTCCTGCAGGAGCCACACTTAACGGGCTGCAACAGCTAGTGCCAGACGGCCTTAGAGGGACTTCGGTTGTTTGTCCACAGCAGTGGTTTTCAAACTCCACTGTGCAATGGAGTCACCCAGGGGACGTGCTGCAAAAGAGACTGCTGAGATTTCCTGAGTTTCTGATTCAACAGATCTGGGGGTCCAAGAATTGACGTCTCAATGTAACACCGATGTTGTTGGATCAAAGATCACTCTTTGAGAATCAATGATCTACATGATTTGAATTCAAGAAAATTATGCCCTGAATTTCTCCAAAACCCAAGTCTCTGTCCAGGCAATCCCTAACATAATCAAATTCGGCTTCATTTATTTAGAAGTTGCTTATATAAGAGTAATAAGTCAAGCTGGTAGCACAAACATAATTTTTCTCTCAAGAGGCCATCCATTTTCCAGAATCTGTCTTTGGTCTTTACTACTTGTTCAACATGATGCCCAGTGTCCCTGCCTCAACACTCCCTCCTTGCTTCCTTCATTGAAACAAAGTCCTCGTCAATGGCCAAAAAGTACTTTCCAGAACTTCACACTCACCTTAGAATACTTTAACTTTGCACCCCCATAACAATCAAGTATACTATTGTGTGCTATTTCACACATTTTGATTTTATTGATCATTTCTATGCATATTTCTTAACTCTCTTAAAAATGCTTGTGTCTTAATAATATTGCTTCTAAATTATGTTGCTCAAAATAGTTTTTTGATAAGCACTTTTTCAATAATCATTTACTGGACCCCCAGGAGAAGGGAAAGAAAGAACAAATAACTGACTTAGCAACGTTTTCCATTTCCATGATGATGGCAAATTATCTAAAATTGGGTCTGAAATCTCACTTTTATAAACACAGAACAGAATAATTTATTTGATTTACTTTGCAATAAGCTTCGATTTCACAACAGAAGCAATAAAAATAACAAATACTTATTTCAGGATGCTATATTTTATTATGTACTTTGGACAGGTGGGACTCTGATTATATAATGTTTTCCAATTAATGGAAGAGGCTGAAGGATATATTTCTGAATTTGTAGCAACCCTTTTTGTGAATAAGCTTCTGTAAAACTTAAGAATCTCTAAAATGTTACAAGAAAAATTTGATATATATTGGTGTATACATGCTGTATTGCCCTCTGATTTAGCCACATAGCCTGAAGTTTTCCAAACTTGAAAAATTATTTTTTCAAAGTTATAGAATTTATTAGAATTTGTACTTCAAAAAACAGCTAATTTTTAAATGAATTTTTAATAATCTAGATGCTTAAAAAATTCTATGCTACCATAAAATTTCAAGGTTATGCAGCTTTCTCACAGAGTTTGGCAAAGTAGGATAAATTGAATTTTTCTGTCTTTATAGATGAAGAAAATGAGAAATCAGAGGTTACTTACTTGACCAAAGTTTTGCCACAAGGAAGAGAACTAGAATTTAGACCTAATATTTAAGCTATTATTCTGCTTTAATCTTATTTTGTTCCAAGTTTTTGATGCCTTCATCACTCAAATATTACTGAAAAGAAACATGTTCAGGTTTTATGATGTTGTTCAGAGATCTCTGAGAGAGATGATACCTCATTATTTTATTTTGATATATAACACGATGATTTTCTTTTCTTTCATGGTACAAAGAACATGATTTAACCATAAAATTCTAACAAGTGTTTTACTTTTAAAGCCTGAAATCTAAAAATATATATTGTTCTTAGTTATTTAGTGGTCATAATCACACCTAATTGTTTATGTCCTAAACATTAGAAATATAGGGATACACAACTTTGATGAAGAATAAAAGTAAAATTTTTTTTATTCTAAGAAGACCTTTTAAATATTCTCCATTAAAAGTTTTGAATTTATTGTCAAAATTTCTCAAAGAGCAAATAGGAGGATTAAAAATGTTTTGGCCAAAGATATTTAATTAGCAAGAAATAAGAGTTCAAAAATAAATTATTTATTGAGGTTAATTTCATATTCATGAGAATAGTTTC
The DNA here is from genome assembly GCF_028878055.3 of Symphalangus syndactylus. Lineage (NCBI taxonomy): Eukaryota > Metazoa > Chordata > Mammalia > Primates > Hylobatidae > Symphalangus > Symphalangus syndactylus. The sequence goes on from NC_072428.2 coordinate 8,415,141, forward strand.
CAAAAGCATATTTCCTGAAAACATGCAACTAGATATAAGACAGGCTTTTGGTCTTTAAATGCTACAAGAATAATAAAAAGTAAAAATGGCCTTCAGTTTCATATATAATTGGATATGTTTTCCTCCAGAATTGGCATTTCAGCTGAAGAGAATGTGTGCTTCAAACTTGGAAATAAATAATGCATTTACTTATTTGATTAAAGATTGCACAGTGAATTTAATAAAGACATTATGGTCTTGTAATGTAATATAAACTCAACCTTCTACTTACAAACAACTTTAAGACAGAATTTAGGAGGAATGTCCTTTGGAAAATTATCTTTCCTTCCCCCACAGATGATTCAAATAAACAATATATACTGTTTGGAACATTTCATTTTATCTGGAACTAACCCTCTGTTGGCATGTCTTCTTCATCACTGAAAATGTAAGAAAGCACAGCCTCATCATGAAAATGCTGGGTATCCACGTCACACAACTTAAAAATCATAATGAGTTGCAGGTTTCATTGTCAAGAATTACCCTGCGCTTCAAAAATGTGCTTGCTCCTTATGAAGCAATATAAACCTTGTTTTTAATCTTGCAAACTGTATATGCTATTGGATATGTCTATTAAAGACCGAATTATGAGTGAACAATAAATGTTTTTTCTGAGAAAGCTGCATTTTCTGTTGCACTTAGACTTGAAGGTGGTGTAGAAGGTACTTGGCCAAAATTGGGGCAAAGAATGTTTCCTGTGAAGAAGCAACAGTGAGAGTCTGGTTATCTACATATAAAAGAATAAAACTGGACCTTATCTTAGACTGTACACAAAACCAACTCAAGGTAGATTAAAGGCCTACCTGTAAGACCTGCAAGTATAAAATTCCCAGAAGAAAACACAGAGAAATCAACTCCTTGATATGGGCCTTGACAATGGTTTTTTGGCTATCACACCAAAAGCTCAGGCAACAAAAGCAAAAATAAAGAAGTGAGACTGCATCAAAATGCAGTGCATAAAAAGCTTCTGCACAGCAAACACTCAACAAAATGAAAAGACAGCCTGCAGAATGGGAGAGAATATTTACAAACCATATGTCAGATAGGGGTTGACATGTGAAATAAAAATCTCACACAACTCAATGTCAAAAAACAATCCGACTGATAAATACCCAAAGTATCTGAATAGACGTTATTTAAAAGACATACGAAGGGCAACAAGTGTATGAAAAGGTGCTCAACATCATTAATCAGAAAAATGTTAATCAAAACAAATATATCATTTCACAACTGTTAGGATGGTTATTATATAAAAAAGAGAGAAGTGTGATGAGGGTGTGGAAAAAGGAAACCCATGTTCACTGCTGGTGGGAATGTAAACTGATACATCCATTTTGGGAAACGGTATGAGGGTTCCTCAAAAATTTAAACTAGAGTTACTGTATGACTCCACAATCCCCCTGCTGGGTATACACCCAAAGGAACTGAAACCAGTGTATGAAAGATATATCTGTATTCTCATGTTTATTGCAGTATATTTCACAATAGTCAGGCTATGAATACAATTGGATAAACAAAATATGATATATAGTTATATATCATATTATAATCTTATAAACTCTGTAATAATAATATAAATATTATGTATATAGTATTCAATCTTAAGAAAAGATTAAAATTGCCATTTTTGATGATATGGATGAACCTGGATGGCATTATGCTAAGTAAAATAAAACCAGACATGGAAAGAAAAATGCTTCATGATCTCACTTCTATGTGCTATCTAAAAACAAGCCAAGTATACAGAAACAGTAGAATGGTGGTCATCAGGGATAAGGATTAAGAGGAAACGAAAAAAAGCAGATCAAAGGGTACAAACTGGTAGTCATGTGGGATGAGTAAGTTGTATCTAACCTATAGTATGATACCAATAGTTAATAATATTGTATTCTATACTGAAAATTTTCTAAAAGTATATTATTTAGGTGCTCTTGCCAATCACATAAAAATAAAGCTATGAAAGGTGATGGATATGTTAATTGGCTTGATTGCAGTAATAATTTCACGGCATATATTTATGCCTTAAATATGTACCATGAAAATAAGTAAATAAACTAAAATGTAGGTTATCAAAACTTAACAATTTATACACTAAAAATTTCAAAACTCGAAAAAATAACTCAATGGGAGAGATTTACAATTACTTCAATCCTATTAGAGCGGCAATGATGGAAGATAAGTAGAGGAAGGAGACAACCTGATACATGTAGACTCATCAGCAAAGCCTGAGGGACAGTAATAACATCCATAGCGTTGACAGCCAAACCATCAAAAACTTTGCTGTGAATACATTATTTTTACAACATATGAAACACAAACAGAACAGCAAATCTTGATTCAGGCATCTATCGTCCTAATTAACTGCCTCTCTGATCATGTATGCATGTGTCACCTTGATCGCAACCATTTTCGAAAACATCGAAACAAAAATAAACTATTGTAATTTTAAAAAATAAATTATCACGTGAAGTTTATATTTGAAGTTATTTTTCAGGAAAACTTCTGGACACTGAAGATACTTATAGTCAATATTACCTCAAGGCAATTATGGCACCCTAACTACTGTTTTTAGTAATATCTGCTTCCAAATACTCTTAGAAATGGGCAACTTGATAAGGTGATCCCTGAAAATCTCTGCCATCTTGATTGGGTTAACTGTGTTTATTTAAAGAGGCTAAAAAGAAGGTTGGTTTTTAATGCATGGTAACTATGCATTAAAAACAAAATTATATATGAAAAATGAAATTATATATGAAATTATAATGAAAAATGCAAGGTTACTCCATGCCTTCTAACATTATTCTTCCTACTTGGGTACCTTTTTGCCATCAGAACAAATTATTAGGATAAATAAATGTGAAAGGGCCATACATACCTACTAAATAGAAGTGCCATGAATTTGTTTGTAATTTTATGTTATTTTAATTATTGTAGTTATTGTAGTATGTGGTTATAACCCTTTTTGCGTTAATATACAGTAATCCTAGAGACACCTAGAATTATTTTAAAAGTTGAGTCAGTTGTCTCCAGTTATAGAAAATTGACTTACACACTTTTAGTAGTGAAGTCAAAATATCTGAACTGAGTTCACTTCTGCACAAAGGAAAACTCTGCAAGTAACTGAAATTTTCTCAGGACTGGCATATAGACAATTCTAAAAAAGTCCTGGGATATGAACTATCTCAAATTGGCAGCATATACTGGCATGTGCCTCATCCTGCTGACCGTCATTTCAGCTTGAGATACTTACAAAAAAGAGAAAAAAGATAGCTTAATAGTTCCAAGTTTAAATAGTTATATTGGTATACTCCTTAAAAGAAAAATCAGCACCTTATCGTGGAGTAAAAATTTTACTTATGATTTCTTCACTTTTCTCCCATCAACTCAACAGCCAGAAAATAAAGCATATTAATAAATACACATGCAGACACACACACTGTGGAAATCAAAGACCTGGGTCTATGTGTAGCAGTGTGTTGATAAACTATCTGTAGAGACCGGAGGTCAAATTAATTGTATATATGAAAATTATATAACTCTAGAGACTCAAGAAGATATGCAGATAAAAGTTACTACATAAGAAAATACAGATTTCTCTATTTTTCCACAACAGAAATTATAGAGTGGAATAGTGATTTTAAATGTAGCTTCTGTTATCATTTGGGGGAATAGAAAAGTGAGGGCAACAGAGATCAGAATATAGGCACTAATACTTGAATGCCTGTCATGTGTAGCTATTGTGCTTTGACAGTTTTACATAACTTTCTTATTTAACCAACACAAAACATTATGAGATTGATGTTTCTATGACTATTTTTCTGTATGAGAAAACCCAGGTTCTGACTTGACATCACTCATGCCATATTGGGTGGCTGAGGCAGGATTCAAATGCAAACGTGGCAGCACCACAGTCTATATTTTATTAATCATACAACCACTGTATCCAACTAATTATAAAGTCTGTATGGAAGCACAGAAAAATAGGCCAGCATTAAATTGAAAACAGCAATAAAGAGAAAACTACTGATCTAAAAACATTTAGTTTTACAACTTTTAATTTACCATAATTGTGGTTGCTACTGTGACTATTTTATAGGGAAACCATGCACAAATTAATTCATGATACATTCATGTTTTTTTGCATATGTCTCTTTAAAAAAAATCGTTATTTAGGCAAAGTGCTAAAGAGAAGTTACTTCACCTTGCTGACATTGTGTCTTACAGTTTTACCCAACACATTTGAGTCATTACTTCTTTAGCTTAACAGGATTACTTAATTGCCTAGTCATGGAATGAATGATTTGGCTACTTCTATAGATGTATTAATAAAGCCTTATTGGTATAATAGTCAAGTTAAGATGAACATGCTTGTGACCTCTTGCAGAAATAATGAAGATTCTGCCATTTAAAGAGCAATAAAATGTAAAGATGTAATTACCAGCTCTTCATTATCTTATGGAATCTCAAGATAAACTCACTTTATTTCAATGTCAAAAGAGCATTAAAGTCCTTTACAAAATGCCATTTAATTGGATAGATTAAGATACTTTAATACATTAATTTCATTCCTTGTTACTGTATATTTCACGATAAGAATGCAGGGATATATATTAGAGTTCTGGGAAACTGAAACTTGTGTAACTTACCAGTTAATTCTAAAATCTATTAATCCTGTGCTTTGCTTATCTTTCTTCCTTGGTAAAATAAGGATGTTCAAAGATATTTTCATGTTGTCTAAAGCATCTGTATCTCATATGAAAATATACAAAATATATAAAATATTAACAGAAGTATGCCAAATATATACAAAATAAAAATATACAAAATATTAATTTAGCAGAAAAAAAAATGTTGCATGAAGATAAAGTACAGGATGAGTAGCTGAGTTTGAATGACCAAGAGACTCACAAAAAGATGGGTATGCACAGTTATACTAATCACAAACGACAAAGACCCCTGTGCACGTGCACGTCACACATATCTGAATAGCTCATATACATTATTGACCACACATTTAACAATTCAATGAATGGTAACTATAGAAAAAGACAAATATGTCCAATCCTAAAGAAACAGTAATCAGTCACTAAAGTGCAAAATAGCCAGCCTATATAAACTTGTAGCAGTAGGCCTCTTCATATCCATATCTGCAACACAGAGTTAGAAATGTTTGGATTTAAACAGTAGTGAAAATATTACTACATTTCAGAAAGGTATGACCTTAACAGTATGGAGTTTGAAATTTAGAAAAATATATTTCTAACTAGGTTAAAGCTTGAGTGAAAATTTCAATTGCTTAAGATAAGCAAGAATTAGGGAGTGCTGATGAGGTAAGTATAGATGAAAAATAAATTAGCAGGCTAGTCCAAATGTAGTGGTGTTCAAAACTAATTAATCACAACCAGTTACAGATTTCTTGTTTTCTTTTCCACTCGCACTTAGCCTTAAAAATAAACAGAAAAAATAAATAAAATAAATAAATAAGTAAATTGACAGTTGGATAATAGTACGACTTCCTGAAACCACTATTCTGGGAAACATATACCTATAATAGGAATACTTAGGAATATTTGTCATGAAAAATTCATGCATAAATGGTGGCAAAATATAAACTTTGAGATTATGTGTACAATATAAATAAATGCAACAATATGCAACAAAATGGTGTTTTCTGTCTATTTCATGGTAAGAATGCAGGGATATATATTAGAGTTCTGGGAAATTGAAACTCATGTAACTTACCAGTTAATTCTAAAATCTATTAAATCATGTGCTTTGCTTATCTTTCTTCCTTGGTAAAATAGGGATGTTCAAAGATATTTTCATGTTGTCTAAGGCATCTGCATCTCATATACAAATATGAAAAATATATAAAATATTAACAGAATTATACCAAATATATACAAAATAATATACAAACTATTAATTTAGCAGAAAAAAACTGTCGCATGAAAATAAGGTACAGGATGGTACTTTATCTTATGGTTTTTTTGTGAACCATAGTCAGAAAAATCAAGGGATCAAAAATAATAAAACAAAATATACCCATTGCCTTAGGGAAATCGGTAAATGAGAATTATATTTTTAAGGGAACTATATAAAAGCTTTATGTAAAAACCACAACCATATTTCTTGTTCCCACACATTCCAATCAATTCATTAGATTGTTTTACACATTCTGCAAAAAAATTCTAATGCAGGCAGAGAATTTGAAATGTAAAAATTATCATACTGTCTCCTATATTTAGAGCTCAGCTACATATCTTATATGTTAAAATGCTACTTCTGTTTGACACACTCTTACACCTACTGAGGAAAAAAATTGCTTTGTATTAACAAAGTGAATTATCTCTCTTGAGTAACATGAGTAACTTGGTCAATAGTTACTTACCGTGTGTTAGTTATGGGCTGAAGTGTGCTCCCCTCTCTCCAAATTCATATGGTGAAATTCTAAAGCCTAGTATTTCTGAAAGTAACCATATTTGGATGTTTTAAATAAGAATTCAGTTAAAATGAGGCCCTCAGGGTGGGTTCCAATCCAACAAAAATGAAGTCCATATAAAATAAAATTTGGAAAGGGGTAAAAATCAGCTACATGCATGCACAGAAGTACAACTCCATGAAGCCAGACACCTACAAGCCAAGAAGAGAGGCCTAAAACAGATCCTTCCATCATGGTCCTCAGAGGAGCACTTTGACCTTGGATTTACAGCCTCTAGAACTGTGAGAAAATAAATATCTGTTGTTTAAGCCACCCAGTCCGTACGTGTGTGCATGTGTTTAAGTGCCACCTTAGAAAACGGACATAATGGACTTTTTAAAGCCAGCACCCAACTATGTCAGCATCATTTTCAGATGTTTATTTTATTTTATTTTATCAAGTATTCTAATGATAATCTAAAAAAACAGTTTTGTGAGGTGGTTCACACTTTTAATCCCAGCACTTTGGGAGGCAAAGGTGGGAGGATCACTTGAGGTTGGAAGTTCAAGACCAGCCAGAGCAACATAATGAAAGCTAAGGTCTACAATTGTTTTTCTTTAATAAAAAATAAAGCTGGGTGTGGTGGCACACACCTGTAGTTCTAGCTACTTGGGGGCTGAGTTGGGAGGACTGCTTGAGCCCAGGAGATCAAGAGTACAGTGAGCCATAATTGCACCACTGCACTCCACCCTGGGTGACAGAGTGAGACCCTAAATAAAAATAGACAAAAACAATTTCAAAACGTAAGACTAAAAGAAACTCAGAAAACTGTCAATTACATTTTGTTCTGATTTTTCTCTTTTATATAGTATGATGAAATGTTACATCAACTTGCCATTTTTAAAAACAAAAATCAGATGGATTTAGCTGGGCACAATACCAACTGTATTGAGAATTTCTAATGTGTTCAGATGAGAGACCTGAAGGAAAGGAGACAGATTTAGAAGGAATGATGGTTAATCAGATCAGTCATTCAAATAATCTACCTACTAGTAAAGTTAGACAAACAAACAAATGGTAACAACAACAACAAAACCCCACCCATCATCTATAGAGAAAAATCATAGTCTCCCACTTGAAATAAAACATCTGTCTGGCAGCTGAAATAAAAGGATGCATATTTTCACACAGCACAAAAGAATTATTTTTATATTTGGAAAACAAATGCTGCAGAACTATGAAAAGAAAAAAATACAGACTGTAGAGAACAAAATAAGACAAGCTTCCATCAAGAAGGAAACATAAAATATACTAACTTGAAATAACAGATATACACTATATTTGGAGTCCAAGCATTTAGTGTTGACTCCAGCCCAGTTATATCAGAGGCAAAGATAACTTGAAATAACAGATATACACAATATTGAGAGTTCAAGCTTTTTAGTGTTGACTCCAGCCCAGTTATATTGGAGGCAAAGAAACAAAGATTTGCAAAGGATTCCTGAATTATCCAAACTTAAACGCATTATATCTAACAAAGCCAGATCTAGAACATATTATTGGTCATATACTTTCCACTGACTATGTCTAATTCCTCTTAAAGTTTTTCCCCTTTAAATATAAATCCTACGCACATTACAACTTTGGTAACATAAACAGAACAAGACACTTATTCTTTCTTTCAGCACTTTGGATGTGCTATCCCATTGTGTTCTGACTATCATTGTTTCTGATGAAAAGTCAGGTGTTAATCACAAAGTCGTTTCCTTGTATGGATGAGTTCTTTTCCTTTTGTTTCAAGATTAACTCCCTTCACATTTTATTTAATCCAGAATTATTAGAAACTTCTCTAATTTTGAGACTCAAGGTCACTCATCAGATCACCACAAAATTTCAAAATATAAATTCTAAGTGCTTGTAAACTATCAATATACTACTTTAATGTCTTCTTTTATTAATACAAGGTCATGGTTTGGAATATTTGGGAAAGGAATATAAGTCAGAGCAAGAGCATCCTAGATTAGTGATTGCTACATATTAATCAATCAATGTTTTTGTGACAATCAAATAATAAATTACTTCTAGTATTTTTGCTGACATATTTCTTTCCCTACTTTCAAGATTCACACAGAAATATACCTTAAATAATATAGTTTGATTCTATTGAAAAAAATCTTCTTTCTCCTCAATCTATCTCAATATTTTTAATACAATACTTTCTGTTTCTATATCCATCAAAAAGTTTCAATTTGATGAGATAGCATAAAAAAATCTATTTAGAGGATCAGTTTGGAAGTCAGATATGCAAAATATTTCTTATCTGCTCTGTTCTCTTTTCATTATATTCTCCCTGACCCAACCCCAAACATTATAAAGAATGCTAAACCCTTTATAAAGAATTTTACCAGAATCGATATTAAAATTGAGTGAGCTATTTCTTACTTAGAAGTAATTCTCAAACTTTAACCTGTAATCTCATGTATTTACAGTGGAGCATAGTATTTAGAAGAAACCTGGCTCAATTATAGGTCAGTCACTCCTTAGCAATGTATCAGAGTTCGGCAAGTTACCCAACCTCTGCTAATAACAATCTATTAATCTGTAAAAATAAATATAAATATATCCACAAAGTATTCTTAAGGTTAAATGAAATAACTTATATAAAAGTAAATCACTTAGTGTAATATTGAATATATTATATGTTCTAGCTTGAATTACTACTACTAATGAAAAACTACATTTTGAAATTTTTGAAGCTGAGATCAATAAGCAAAATAGTGCCGTTCTCCAACTTTTTCTAGGTAGTTTGCAAGAAATAAGAAAGTAAAATAGACTAGGGCCCAGTTTCTGGATTTAAGGATCAGAAATCATCTGCTGTGTTTATTATGAACCCTTTATATCCCTTCAGTTCTTCCTATAAATTTTTACAAAGAACTTACTGAATAAAGAGTTAAAATACCTCAAATTAACAAAATCTTCTCTACTATGTCTCCATTATTTCAAAAAAGAAAAGAATAATAATTTTGTCAATGATAGTTAAGTACATGTCAGTCACTAACACTATAGCAGATACCTTCATATTCCTATTTCTAATATTTCCAATACCTTCATATTTATATTTCTCATTCATATTTGAACCCAACTCTGTAATTTAGGAAGTTCTCTTTTTTCTTTTAGAAATTAAGGCATAAAGTGTCAGGTGACTTGCACAAGATTGCACCACTAGTAAATTTAAAAATATAGTTTACTTTCCTACTGTCTTAGTGATATAGTTTACTTGCCTACTGTTTTAGTGAATTATTGATCATGCACAATTCTTTTTGAAAACAGAAATTCATTTAGCATACCACATTTCAAGATCCATTGGTAAAAGCCATCTTATTAGCTTAATCAACAAAAATGTCTAGAAAATGTGAGCTTTTATTAACTGATAAAATATTAGAAGATATTTATACATATATATATAAACCACCCCTGTAAACTTTATAAAATTATTTGGGAAAGGAGGGAGGGGATGAAATAAAAATAAGCTTCCAACACATCCAGTCTTAAACATTAAGTTAACTTGCTATCTGTCCTGCTTCCTCATAATTGTTTATTAGGTACAGTCCCACAATCATTTATATCCTGTCACAAGATTACAGTTAAACTTCACTACTCATAGATAACAACTTGAGCATTGTGAAATGTTAAGTTTTCTCTCTGAGGTATTCTTTCAGATCCTACATACCAGTGAAACTACTGACATCAGCTCCTCCGAAGGGCTCCAGGAGAAGCTGGCTCACTAAAGGGCGAAGTTTCCACATCCTGGTGATTTAATCCCCCTAGCCCAAACCAGTCAGTGACCCCATTTATCCAGCCCGTGGTCCTCTACAATCCCTTCACCCCAACCAACTACTCCCTGGAAAGACAGATTTGAGGGTGCTCGCATCTCCTCACTCAGCTGTCCTGCAATCATTAAACTCCTTCTTTACTGCAAACTCTGTTTATCAATTTATAAGACTGTGACTGCACAGCAGTCAGAGAATACAAACACGTGAGTCCTGTATCATTTATAAATATTTAACTTTTATATACATTTAACTTCTATACACATAATTGACTGTTTTGTATATTCATATTAGTAGGTAATAATAATATTTCCTCCATAGGTAGCTTCTGGGGCATTTCTGCCTGGTAAATTTTTATTCTTTAATGACAAAGACTAAAGTAACTTCAAAATATTATTGAGAATTTTTTTTCTATTGACGGGACACTGAATTTGTAGGTAGAAAGAAAAACCTAGCTTTTTACTAAACTTAATTTTAAACACAATTCAAAATATAAACATAAAATTAAGAATTTCCAAAATTAAACTTAGTTTTAGAAACTCACATAAGCAAGTGTAATACTGAAGAGCAAAGAAACTGTGGTCTACAAAAAAAATTATAAGTAATTCATGAAATCTAAGGGCTAATTTGTGAAGTAAATTTATAGGATATTTTATGCTGTAGCTCCATCCTAGAGACAGAGAGAATCGCTCTAGGAAAACCTGCTCAACTGCTTTTAACCAGAAATTCTTTCTTTCTCCAGAAATCCCTTTCAGGTAATGCCTAATAATATCTCACTGAACATGTATTAGAAATCGTAGTTTAATTTTTAATTAAATAATTCAGTGAAAATACATTAATTGTAAAGATAAGTTTTAACACATATAGGAATACTAGACTTACGGTGGTCATCAACCCAAAATGCTACAAAATTACATGGAATGGTTAGTTTGGCAAAAATAAATATCACCACTACCACCAAAAACCTAGGTTTCAAAAAGAAATAAAAGAAGCATTCCAAAATGTTAAAAATGTTTCATTTGTCTACTTTCTAAATGCTCTTTAAAATACTTACGTCATCATAATTTTGAAGTTTAAAAGTAAAGAAATAGTTCTCCTAGTTAATATACTGCCTTAAAGTTACTCTGGCTCACAAACAGAACAAATCAAAGCATGACTTGACAGCTGTCAAATTACAGGAAATTGAAGCCAAATGAAATTGGACACCTCACCTCATCTAAACTCCTTACTTTATAAGAAGGAAAAGCCTCACAAAATGTTGAGGTCATTTAACTTCAATTCATCAGGTGAGTTAGAGATAATCTGAGAACACCACTTTTTTTCTCTTTGTTACTATTCTCTCATGAAATTTTGCCTGAAAACAGGTCTACTAAAGATAGAAGAATTTGTAATGAAGATGAACATATATCATTGCGTTTCTGCTTAGGGTTGTTCAATATTTTCCCATTGATAATATATAAAATCCTACCTACTTTGACCTCCTCTCCTTCCATTTCCTTGCTATCTCCTAGAACTTCATTCTTGACTCCAAAGCTGCACCCTCCTGCCTCAGTTTCTTTTGTTTGAAATCTTCAGCCCTTCATAAATTTCATCTACCAAACTCCTATTTATCCTTTAACTCCCTATTATTTTTTCTTCCAGTGCCACATTTTCCTTCATTAGCACATATCCAATTTAAAGTTATATAGTTTGAGTTTTTGCTTGACTTTCTGTTTCTCCATTAAAGCATAAGCTCCACAAAAGCAAGTATCATGTCTGATTTAACAGGGTATATTCTATTCTTATAAGAGTGCTGCCACGTAAGTTTCAATGAACGTTTGTGAAATAAATGAAGGACTAAAGGAGTGACTGAACAAATAAAAATAAGTTCTCTGTGTGTATTGTATGTGTGAATAAGATTTTGAGTTTGGCCAAGGCAGTTAATCACATATTAACAACTCATTAAGGTTTATAGCAATGAGGTACAAAATTGGTTCAACACCAAATTCTAAGATGAAACAAGGTTTGTGTTGAGAAATATAGTGTCACTTTTTCTAATATCAGCTGTCCCCCAACTATCAGCATGACACAAGCAAACCATTGATATGTGTTTTTCTGGTTTTTTTTGTATTGAAGATTCCACATGAATGAAAATTATTATATTTCTAATAGGAAGTCCTGTTCTAAATGTCAGCAAATCTGAGGGTGAACATATTTGTTTAAAAGAGAGAGATTAAAAAGATGAGATTCTGTGTGTACAGTATATAACTGAAGAGAGTTGTCTCTAGCAATTTGACAAGAAAGGTGAAACAGAACATTAACCTGAGCACACAAGTTCAGCTAATGATCTGGGATGGGGAGTTGTGGGTAGAGGGGAGGACAAAGACGAAAGACAACCATTTACCCCAAGTTACTCTCCAAAGATGAGAAAAAGCCCTCTTAGTAATGTCTTTCAAAATCTAACTACTTTCAAGAACACATCGATGAGATACAGAGAGATAGCAATCAAGTTGGACATTAACTTAAAAGTCAGATGACTTTTTAAGCAAAAGTAACTTAGAACTGTAAAGTAGAAAACACTAAATGTCATTGACTTTAAAGTGAATACTGAAGCAAAAAAAAACCCTTCTATTAAAAACTAGACTATATGCAGTAACTTATGTAGAAAACTTAGCATAAATATTTATACAAAATTGCCCTACCATATTTTATTAAAGTATTACATTATAAATTAAGAGAAAATCATTTTAAAAATGAGTTATATTTTAGGCCTTTATTCTCAAAATGAGTTTCATAAATTGATATGGTTATTAGCATAGGAATTTCAATAATAGGAACAAAGAAACCAAATGAAAACCTAATGTGTGTGTGTGTGTGTGTTTTGTGTGTGTGTGTATACAATTACGTGGCATTCCAACTTCAACATGTTTAAAAATATTTCAGTAAAAAATGTTAGATTTATTTTAAGGTAGTTTGTAAGAGATTTATTAGGTTTATTTGTAGGCCTTGCACACTAAGTTAAGCAACACTATCATAAAATAAATTATTTAATAACGAAACAGAAACTCAAAGCTTCATATTATAATTAAATAAACTCTAAAAGATCTAGTAACTTCAACTGTATGCCCTAAAATAACATCAGGACTACAGTGTCTATCAACTTGCCCACAGAAAATGCAACAATGAAAGAAAGAAAGATATATCTATTTTTTCATAAAAGATCAACACACTTTGTCCAATTTTTTTGTCCAACTGCTATAAAGTGGACCAACGCTAATGGCAAATAAAAGAGCTGCCATTCAACATGCATTCTAGTAGTGAATATTAACTGACTACTATGTGAAGGCAGTGTTCATTGAACAAATAAAAGAATCTTTGCCTGCGTGACGCTTATATTTTGGTCACTTTACATTTTACTGGAGGAAACGTGAAGAATAGAATACCAGCAATATTAACAACATTATCCCACTAGAAGGTCTCCAGTGACTGATACTTTCAGACTCATCTCAATGACCCTATATGATCTTTATATTCCAAGGAGCATGGCAATGTATTTTAACATTTCCAAATTAAAAGGTAATGGTAAAGTAATGGTAACCAACATAAAAATGACTCCCTGGAAACGAAAGCAACTCATTTCAAATGGCTTTGGAATGCCATTAGGACAGCACCTTTTTCTTTGTAATGCAAAAGTCTCACAATCCAGAGAGCAGGTCTTGTGAATTTTGTGAATTTTGATGAGAGGTAAGGCATTACAGAAAGACCCAAAAGTCATGCTCCAGATCCCGTCAATATAGCTAGTAGGACAGACACAGAGTACATAGTTTTACTACTGATCACAGTGATTTAGAGATTGGAACCCATAGTTCTGTGAGATCAGGCATCATTTCAAGATAAAATTTACATTTTTAATAAATGCAAACTTTGGCTCAGCTAAACAAGGTACCTTGGGCTATATTTACTGTAGATAGATAAATTTGGCGTAATTAACCCTTGCGCAGTCTAAACATACCATGTGTCAAAAATGATGTAAAGCACTGAATATGTGAGATGAAGTATGATGAATTCTATTGACAAATACAGGCAATAGCTTCCATTTAATTGAGAAGAAACCGTATACCTAGCACAAGTCTTTTTCTGTGCATTAACTTTTCATAATACAACTATATGAAGTATATAGTATAAAATAGTATATGAAACTATCTTATATATAAATAAAAGTGTTTCCAAAGGTTAAGAAAGGGCACGGTGAGAGTGAGAAGCACAGTCTGGGTGGGCAGGACAATCTAGTTGTCTATCTGTGCTTTAAACTCCAATAAACATCATCTCCCACACCACGGCATCTAACTCAGACTCACATTTGAATTGCCAGCAAATGGAAGCCTCATAAACCCAAAATGTGAACAGCAATGAAGTTCATAGAGCACGCTTTGAGTGCACAGAGTATCTTTGCAAACATTATCTTTTTTTTTATTATACTTTAAGTTTTAGGGTACATGTGCACAACGTGGAGCTTTGTTACATATGTATACATGTGCCATGTTGGTGTGCTGCACCCATTAACTCATCATTTAACATTAGGTATATCTCCTAATGCTATCCCTTCCCCTCCCCCCAAACATTATCTTTTAAGACTTTCACAATCACGCCATGAGATTACTCCCGTATCAAAAAGTAGGAAATGAAAGCCTGGAAAGAAGTTATATTGACATTAAACTGCTCTCAAACCCAAGTGTACAAATGGTTTTCCTTGCAAAGAAATTCATATTCTACACAAAGTTCTATTTCAAAATGAATTCTGGAATTCAATTAAACACTCATCTTGAAAACGAGAGCTTAAGTGGAAATTCCTCACTGGTATTCAAGCAAATAAATTAAATAATGACATTAAATCTACGTCTAATCTCTTATTATTACATATTGAAAGTTTGCTATATAGCTACCACTAAGTTATACATTTCCAGTGACACAAACCATAAAATGAATTTGTTTCTATTGGTACTAGCAAAAAAAAAAAAAAAAAAAAAACCTACATAGGCAGCAAAAAGGTCAATCTACTAATTTACCTTCTAATAACTTTCCACCCAGGAGCATTCGTCCCTCTCATTAGACAGTTGTTCTATGCTTCTTTTTTTCACATTCTAATTGCCTCACCTGAACCAAAAAAAGAATGTGGATCTAGGATCAATACCTTTTGAAAAGTCATTTATTTCATTATATTATTTTTTCATATATCTGCATTATTGCATAGAATACCTGATTGGTCTTATGCTAAGTTTTGCATGTAACATTACCTCTGCAAGATGTTAATACGTATCCTTCCAAAAATGTTTGAAAAATCTTGGGTACAACATATTAAGTAAGTTCCTGTTTTATAGTTTTCCAGGAGTTTTACTATCCTTGGCCAATGACAAAATTCAAAGCAGAGATACAGTACACAACTTTTGTAAAACTTACCTATTTTTCTTCTAAGGCTGTGGCTTTGTTTTGTTCTGTTTTGAAATTCTTTTCTGTGATGTGACATAAGACTGTGTGTTGAGTTAGGGGTGGGGACATACATTAACAGAGGTTTAGGAACTGCTTTGCTAAAGCAAGTTTGAGGAGAAAATGGGGAGACTAATACAAGATTTTCCTTTAAGCAGTGGGAGTTGAAGGGGTAGGTGGTTTTTGGAGAAAGAAGAGACCCATTCATGGCACAGGCTTCTTTATGTTTCTGCTCTGTGTGATACATAATGAGGATACAGACATTCACTTCCTCTATTTCCCACCCCTGGCTGGGGGTAACCCAAAGGTACCTGATAAAGACACAGCCTTATAGCTGTATCAAGTATCCCTGAGTGTGTTAGGACTGTAGAGGCCTGAGGAATAAAAAACATACATGCATTAAATGGAACAAATACAGAGAAGAAGAAAACCCAGACATGGTACATTAATTGTGTACCTTTCCTTACAACCCAGCACATCACAGGGTACATGACCTGCTTCCTTTTGACCTGCTTCCTTTATGTTGACTGCATGAACAGGGAAGGGGGTTGGGGTACACGTGGGAGATAATTGTATTTATTATGTACCTGGTATTAATACATCTATAGAGACAATTGGAATGACTATACTGGAGAAACAGCAAGAGAAGAACTGGAAAGGCTAAAATAAATACTTGGTTCTCTAAAAAATACTACAAAAAGACTTCTCATGTCTGACAAATTACATTTTAGTCTAATAGTAATAAGTGACCAAAACTAAGGTGATTTGATAAATATCATAAGGTATTTTATTGTGAAATTGATATCTATACGTATTGCTTATAAAGCTCAGTAATCTGTTCTTGAATTGAGAAATTACTGAGACAACATCAAAAGCTGTCATTTTTGTTTCTATGTTGTCGTTGTTATTGTTTGTGAGGTGACAGCTTCTAAACTTTATGACTGTTTGAAAGGGGCCTATATAGGCCTTGCCTGAATATTAAGTCATGTGAAATGATAAAAAGCTTTCTGATTTATTGGGTTAGACAAAGAAAAAATTGAGAAATTGAGCATCATTAAAATTAAAGACTTTTGTTATTCAAACTGTGCTTAGAATGAAAACAAAAGCCACAGGTTGGGAGAAAATCTTTTCAAAACATATTCAAAACATTTTCAAAACATATCAGATAAATTACTGGTATTTAAAGTATACAGAGAACTCGAAAATAAGAAAGAAAACAACTCATTTAAAAAATAGTCCAAAGGTCTAAATACAGCTGTCAAATGGGGATTTTGAAGTTACTAGTCATGTATCATTAGGGAACTGCAAGTCACAGCAACCGTGAGATATTATTACATGACTATTCAAATGACCAATATCCAAAAGTCTGATAATACCAAAAGCTGGCAAATGTGAGGAGAAACAGGAACTTTTATTCATTGCTGGTGAGAATGCAGAATAGTACAGCTACTTTGGCAGTCAGTTTGGCAGTTTCTTATAAAACTAAACATACTCCTACCACACAACCCAGCAATTACATTCCCGGTATTTACTTAAAGGATTTGAAAACTTACATGCACACAAAAGCCTTCTTCCCATGAATGTTACAGGAGCCTTATTCATGATCACTAAAATCGAAATGTCCTTCAGGAAGTGAATGGAAAAATAAACTGTGGTATATCCAGGCAATGGAATAGTATTCTGTCAAGCTACAGAAGACACACAGGAACCTTTAAATGCATATTGCCAAGTGAAAGAAGCCAGTCTGAAAAGTCTACATACCGTATGATTCAACTACATGACCTTCTGGAGAAAGCAAAACTATGGAGACAGTAAAGAGATCAGTGGCTATTAGGGATTTGGAGGAGATTTGTGCAGTCTAAACATGTCATGTGCCAACAATGACGTAAAGATATGTGAGATAAAGTATGAGGAATTCTATTGACAAACACACGCAATGGCTTCCATTTAACTGAGAAGAAACCATATACCTAGCACAAGTCTTTTTCTGTGCATTAACTTTTTGTAATACAACTATATGAAGTTATAGCCTATTTTATATATGAATAAAAGCATTTCCAAAGGTTAAGAAAGGGCACAGTGAGAGTGAGAAGCACAGTCTGGGTAGGCAGGTCAATCTAGTTTTCTATCTGTGCTTTCAACTGCTATAACCATCAACTCAATCTACTAATTTATCTTCTACATAAATTAGTAGAGGAAACGATGAACGGATGGAGCAAGGAAGAATTTTAGGAGAGTGAATCCATTATTCTGTATGACACTGTAATGAGGATTATTTGTCATTACACATTTGACAAAACCTATAGAATTCATAAGACAAGGAGTAAACTCTAATACAAACTACATACTTTAGTCAATAATAATGTACCAATATTGACTCATCAACTATAACAAATGTACCACACTATTGCAAGATGTTAAAAATCGGGGAAATTGGGGTAGAGGCTGAGGATGACGTGTGAATGCTTATTCACTTCTTTCTACAAACCTAAAATTGCTTTTAAAGAGTCAATAAAAATTAAAACAAGGCAGGGTTTTCATGCAATGGAAAAAAACACACAACTTTAGTAAGTGACTGATAATTATGCTTATGCCACTTTGCTAGATTACACTTCATTAATAAATATAGTTTCATTCTTTATGTTATAAAGCAGAATAAAGTCAGATATCTAGAGAAATTGATTTTAATGATGAGAGTAAAAGCATTTTCACCTCCAACATCAGAATGAGTTCTTCAGAATCAGTCCATTGTATAGTTAAATCAATCATTGATTTTAAAAAAATATTGAGAAAAACTTTAACTTCACTTTTTCCATCAAACTCAATGTCATGACAGCATTGTGAGTCATTTCAATCTAGGATTAAAACCTATTTCTGGACCCAGTGGACTTACTGTGATAGATTCTGAAAATGTAAGACGTTAAAGTCCAGTCTTTGATCTGCTGTCCTCTGCAGTTATCAAAAGGTCAGTTTATCCTGCTTCTTTTCTCTCTTTTTCATATATCTTGCACTTCAGCTTAATATTAGTATTAAGCTAAATTTCTTATTTTATTTTGATTGATAAAGGAAAACAGATTGTTTCAATACAGTTACTGAGAATAAGCAGCAAAAGGTACTTATAAAGTACACAAGAGAGCTATCAGATAAAAATGTGTTCAAAAAAAGATTTGGAAATTTTTATTGCATGAATGTTCAAATGGAAAGGAAAACTTTCTGGATTCTTTTTCCACCACACATGAGTAGCAGCACTAAAGTAGTGAATAATGTCCATTCAATTGGTAGTTTTCATGTATTTCTGATATCAGAAATGGACTGTTAGTAACTAGTTTTAAAAGCAGAGCATTTTTGTGCATGGCATTCCCCTGAATTCCAAAGCCCAAACTTAACTTAGGCTAATTTCTCTCTGCTGGGAGCACCATTAATTTCTCATAGATAACATTTCATATATATGCGGCATTCTGATGATGTAAAGGAATTCACACCTTATGGGCCTACAAGCCAAATTTAATCAATGGCTTGCTTCATATGGCTGAGAGCTAAAAATTGTTTTGGCATTTTTGAAGTGTTTAAAGAAGGAGAAGGAAGGGGAGAAGAAGAATGAGTAGATGAAGGAGAGACAGAGACTACATATGGCCAGCAAAGCCTATAATATTTACTGTCTGGTTCTTTACACAAAGAACTTTTCCAATCTTGAACAAAACACACACATTTTCGTTATGCCAAAAAAGGACTACAATAAGTCTTCACTTAACATCATCGACAGGTGCTTGAAAACTGGTCATAGGTATATATATTTATGGTCACGTGATGTTTTGATACACGCATATGGAGGGATAAATTGGGGATGGTTAATTGGTACAAAAATACAGTAAGCGAAACCCATTTTACCATAGGTTGACATCAAAAGAGTTAAGCTTCTATGGCTTTTGGTAACTAAAACGTCAACAAACTTGTAAATAAAGATCAAAACACTTCTAATATTAAATGCTGAAATAAATTTCAGCTATTCATACGTTTCAGATTAATAAAAGCTAGTAAAATCATTATTTACCTACTTATTTCAGTTTAGGGTTGCAGTTGACCGCAGCCTATCCTGTCAGCTCAGGACGCAATGTGGGAACCAGCCCTGGACAGGGCGCCGTCGCATTGCAGGTGCACTCACACATACCCACAGTTACTCAGACTGGGACCACATAGACACGTCAATCAACCTCACATGCACAGCCTTGGGAAGTGAGAGGAAACTGGAGCATCCAGAGAATATCAATGCAGACATGGGGAGAATACATAAGCTCTACACAGACAGTGAACCCCAATTGGAATCAATTTGTCTTTTCTCATCAACATTATAATGAAATGACATTGAATGAAACGTCGTTATTCAAAGACCTGTTGTACTCAGTTCTAAACATTTCAGAATTAAGAGATCTACACACATCCTCTTCTATATAATGGAGTGGGTCTCTTAAAATTTCCTGGCAACATACTATTAGCCTGCCTAGGAAACACTTTAGAATAGAACTGCATTATAATAAATTTTCATATTCTATTTATATCTTCATATTTCTCCCTCTACTTATTAAGGTATAGTCTTGTATATGTAATCCTTCAGTTCCTGAACAAGGTGAACATATGATCTCATGATGTGTGTTTTAATTTCTTAACTTTGTTGAGATTTGGGAATGTGAGGATGATGGAAAGGAAATAAAGGAACTCAGCAGCTATAAAAGAAATCTGACCTTTAATTTTTTTATTGAATTTGTTTCTTGTTTTATTTTTCCTTCCTTTGCACAAATGAGAACTTCTAGTTTTACAAAGGGTACCACCAATTTTAGGACAAAAATTTGTATTTGTGGTATAACACAAGTTGGAGACACAATGATTTAGAGATTGCATATCAATTTTATCAAATAAATGTGATAAAGTAGGTGATATGCACACACACACACATATGTAGTGACAAAACCATTGACACAGATACCCAGATGGCATTTAATGTACTTTCAGCCTTAAATTCTTTCTCAAGGACAAGCCATTTGTTTGCAAATGATTTAGCATTCAAAAATGATTAAACACGGGAAAAAATGCATTGCACATAAAGTTCAGATTACAAGTGAATTAAAGTCACACTAATATAACTATAATTTATAATGAATTCAAATGGCTTTCAGAAGGGTCATCTGTGGAAGGTGAAGAGCAATCTGAATTTATTTTTCTGGTAACTGGTCACAGCAATGTTTTCTAGACTAGTGAGTGAGTGCTCATACAGCACCATGTGTGTTCAACAACACATAAAGTTGGATGACAAAATCTACTTTAGTGAGAAGGTAGCTATTTCCAGGGGCACCAATAGTAATGTCAGTTTTGAGTCTTGGGTTTGCTTTTGTTTGTTTACAAGGCGATGAAATGTTTAAGGAAAAAAAAATTCTACCAATCCATGTTGAGTGAACATTTCAATCCTTGTAAAGACCAAAGTCAGCTGCCACCATGCCATGCAAACCTTATAGTACATGACATGTTAAATCGGTAACCTCGAAAGGGACTTCTGAGAAGCTATGAGTAAAAGGCACACACAAAATGCCTCTGAGATGAATTCACAAATGAAATGGAAAAGGATATCTGTGTACATCCAAGAAGAATAGTAATTAACAGAAAACAAGAACACTTCTAAATTGAAAGAATCCCTAAAGTAAAAGAAGACCAAAGAAAAAGAAATAAAGATGAGAAGTGAAATGAGGCGGAAATGGTGAGCGACAAGGAGACACACTGAGAAAAAAAGTAGCTAAAGTTAGTGTGTTATTATTTCAGCAAAATTAAGTATATCAATACTGAGAAATATGACTTGAAATAGATTCAGTACCTCAAGCAGAAACATAAACAAATAACATCTGGGTTTTTCTTTTGATAACCAGTATTTTAAATACAAAAATCTAAAAATTTTATCTTTGTGTAAGAGTTACACATTTATCATACCAATCAATAACAAAAAGGCGCTATAAATACTGTATGGAAATAAATGTCCTAACAGATGTTAACCAGACATCAGTCTTCACCGGTAAGGATTAGATTTGAAGGTGTTTGCAGATAATTAAAACTTGTTTTTATAACATAACTTAGCAGCTAAGTAGTATAATGAAAATGGGATATTCAAATTATAAGATATAAAATATTAAAGATAGAAGAACATGTTTATTTTTTCAATATAAATATTGTTACAGCTCAGAGAAACAGTATGAAATCTCAGGGCTCATGAAAGGCCACATTATAGAGATAGTGATTGACAGGTATGGTAATTCCCCTACAGCGTGGTGCCTGTTGTCATGGAGTAGCATGTCTCCTACAGGGTACTACCAGCAGGTTCAAGTAGGAAGAGCCAATAGTCCATGTGAGAAACCCCGGAAGGCTAAAGATAGAAGGAAATATTTGTGCCACGTTGAAGAGCAAGTTCACCAGGTGAATTGGCATGTGGCTAGGGTACAACTTCCCATACATATATAAATAATGAAACACACAAAAAATTATCAGAAAAGTATTTTATTATTATTAGAGTCACGATTAGCACTCTCCTCATCAGGAGAGTTTTAGGATTTTTTCTAGCCCTACTCTATACTTTTTAAACACAGTCTCCAAGTTTCAAAATAAAAGTTTCTTATTTTTAATTCAAATCTCAATTAAAATAAAACAAAAACCGAAAATGTAGAAGTTCCTTATTTTGACCATCTATATATCATACACAACAAAAAGACTGATAAAATTCCACTAAACACAACAGCTAGATCCGTATTCCCGTTACTGCTTAAGCCCATTCCAATAAGGATTTTATACCAAATCTGCCCTTGCCAAGGCTACCTGGGGCCTTCATTTTATTATTTGCAATGGACAATTTTAACTTCACATCCATGTTGGCTTCCTTACATCCTAGATGCACATACAGCCAGATTTTTTCCCATCAGATGTGATTTGATCCTCCAACTTCGGAATGCCTTGATGACCTCCTCTTTATCTAAAGATCACTTTAAAAAGCCTGAAGTATTTGGCTCTTCCCTAAATCTTTGGCCAGATGTAATGTCATCCTCCCATTGGCTTTCTTTGTCCAAACTACAGTAGCCTTATCTCAGATCTTGAAACAAGTTATATTTCCTGCCTAAGATCTTTCTATGAGTGAGTGAAAGGTGTGACGAAGATAGTTCCTCTTTGCCCCCAAAGGTTTCATTGATCACGCTGATAATGAATTTACTGTTAATCTCTTACTGTTATACTCAGGCTTAAATTCTCTACCCTACACACTTCAGTTGACATAATTTTAATTTCCACTGTGATGCTTCTCTCTCTTCTATCAACACTCTCTCCTCACAGGGTTTCATCCAGATCAGGAGTCAGTAACATTTTTGACAAAGAGCCAGATAGTAAATATTGCAGGCTTTGTGTTGCCAAGAGGCAAATTTATGGAACTTTCCCTGCTGAAAAATTTCCCTGTATTTTACATTTTAGACTTATAAATGCCACACGTACTTATAACTCATGAGCCATACAAAAATAGGTGGCAGACCAGATCTGGCTCATGGGCTATAATAGTTTTCCAACCCCTCACCTAGATTCATGACTTTAGGCATGCTCTATAGGCTACGATGATCTAACTCACATCTCTAGCCAAGTCAACTTGTCAGTGCCTACTTGATGTCTCCACTTGGATTCTAACTAGCGTCTTAATTTAAGATTAAAAAATGTAAAATCAATCACACATACGCACCTACCCACACCTCTGTCACTTGCAAACTGCCTCATGTCATCAAGACTTTGCCATATCACTAAAAGTGACCATAATCCCCCATGTCCCTAAATCCAAATACCTTGATATAATTCTTGCTCAGTAAATTCAATCATCTTCAAATCAACTTCCAATCTCAACTGATTTTCTCCAACTTTATTGCTACACTCATAATCCCAACTACCATCATCCTTCAACTGGACAGGTGCAATAGTCAGCTAAATGAACCCCCTTCCTTCACTACTGTACCCTTCCACAATAGTACACCCTCCTAAGAGCTAACCTCATCGTATCACACATCCATCATACACTTTTCAATGTAGTTAATTTATATTCACACTTTGATATAAGATCTAGATTTGGTCCCTGAGAACACTCATGTAATCTCTCTCCATGCTCTTCCTTCATGGACATTCCAGCCAAACCGGCCTTCTTTTCTTTGTAAGAAACTATCAAGCTCTCTTTTTAAATTACTGAATCTTTATATCTGCCCTTCTTTCTGCTCAGAGCACCCCAGATCTTCAAAGTACCTTCCTCTTTGTCTTCACTCAACTCTCAAATGAAATATTACCTCCTCAGAGAGAAAAATGCTCTGAAATACCTACAGCCAGATCAGTGCCTTCCTCCTTGACAGTTTTACTCAGCCATGTTATCACATGTAATCTTCTTCGTAGTAGTGTACTTTATAGCCCTTCACACCATTGCTTTGTTGAGGTATTTGTATGTCTTCCTCCTCTTTCCCTCCTCACTACAGTATAGCCAATTGTGTCTTTGCCTTCTTCACTGCTATATCCCCTAGTGCCTGGTAGGCTTTCTATAAACAGCCATTTATTGACTTATTGACTACATGTATATGCTAATCCTTTTTACTAATTGTTGTTACACTATAAATTTCTCTTCTCCCTCTCTTTGCTTCCCTCTTCTCATGTCCCTTGATGCTTCCTACTCAATATTAACATGGACATCATTTTGTGTCTTCAGCATTTCTCTTTTCATTATATTATGATAGGTTAATTTTCCTAAGAAAACACTATTTTGACAAAAGCAAAGCATTAAAGTAAAGCAGCATAGGATCAATTTTTTCCTATTGAAAAGGAAACACCATCTTTCCGAGAAGACAATTCCACCAGGAAACAAAACAAACACACACATTTCCGGTAAGTCCTAGTTCCCAAGACTTGAAGCCAGTATGTTTTTCCACTTTCAAGTATCCTTGACTGTAGAGATAAAAGGTATCCACTTAGAGATATTAACTCATTACCACTGCCTAAATTTGGTTTCCAGAAACACAACTTAATATGACATCAATGGATGTGATAATCATTTGAAAGTAGCTTTATCAAAATCATCCAACAGAACAAGTTACTTTCCTAATTAGCATCCTCGGTTAAATACCTAAATCTGATGAATAATTAGTTATGCATTATGCTAAATTGCATTGGCTCACTATCTTAGAATGCTTTCAAACTAATTAAAAATGAGATATTCAGTGATGAGAAATATAAAAAGATAAAAACCTATTTCAATCAGTTTAAATTAGAATTTAACATTTCTTCAATACGCTCTTTTGTAGTCAATTGCAAGAGTAATAAAGCAAAATTATTGAGTCTATAATAGTGACCGTTCAAAATTCATAGTGAATTATTAAAAAGAAAACTAAGGTCCCTGCCAACTTTCCACCTCACTTCAAAGCATAGCCAAGGTCATTACAACAGCAAGTAAAAGACTCCACACAATTCCCACTTCTTCGCCTCTATTCTGTTACTTCTGGAATCTTCTACTACTCCAAATTGTGTGTTTGCTCCAGACTCAGCAGTTCTCACCACCTTGTTCTTCCAATTGCCATCTTCTCTGTGCGGCCTTTCTTGACTACCCAGTTAAAAATTATCCTATCAAAATTATCTGATCCCCATCCAGGATTACTTTTCACCATCTAACTTACGATACTTTGCATATTTATGTGGCTCATTGTCTGTTATCTGTCTCCCTAAGTTAGAATGCGAGCTTCATGATGGCAGAGTTTTGGTCAATCTCCTTCACTCAATAATTCCTGACCCAAAGTAAACACTTCATAAGTATTTTTTGAATATACTAATATATAGTCCGAATTATCAAGGAACTTATAAATAAATAAAGACACAACCCAGCATATAGTGCAGCTTGAGAAATATTGATAGTGTGGTACAGGAGGAGTTATGTAAACTATGAGAAGCAACAGTTAAATAAGAAGCAATCCAGAAAGACACACAGTGTGGGTGACATCTGAGTTAAAGGACAGAAGGTAAGAAGATAACCAGATGGAGAAAAGAGAGGAAGATCTTACAAACAAGCATCAGAAGTTACCATAAGAAAAGCAAGTACAAAATCATCAGAAGAAAAACAATTGCATCCCAGTTATTACCACAAACATAATTAACTATGAAAACCCAGAACAGTTCATGCTTTGATAATGCTAAAGTTGATACGTAGATTAAGATGTGATACAACAATCTGCAAATCTTAGTTTTCAGAAAACCTTTTTAGGCAAGATATGATGATTTAAGGAAGAAAAGTTGCTGATGGATGAGGCATGTTGTCCCTTAAAGACAAACACTATGAAGACTGCGTACAGCCTTTATAATGGAAAGGTGCCACGTTTTTTCTTTTTTAAGTCCTTGGAATCTCAGTTGGCAACTTTGAAATTCATGTGTAATTCATGAGTTTTTTAAAAGAAATGTAATAAGTAACACAAGTGATTCTAGAGCTTGTCTTTAGGCTGAGGTAGATATTGGCATTATAAATTGAAGTGCTAGAAAGGAACAATAAGAATTAAGAATAAGCAGTAATTTCTGCCAAGATCTGTGGCACCCAGTCTCACACATAAGGCTTTTTGGAATCTCTTGGTTTCCAAGGTTCAGGCTCTCATACTTTAGTTTGTACATAAAGGACTTAAGTTATTCTTAAAGCACAGTTTTAGCACTTCACACCAGGAGATGGTTATGAGACTGATCACAGGATAAAGTGAAATAGGATGTGTGCCTACTTGTAGAAGGAACCTCGTTCCTTTTGCCATTCTATTCCTACTTTTCTGGCAGGAAAGTCCTAGAAAAAATTTCATATACAGATTAATTTTAAACAATTTACATTATATTTTACTATTAATAGCTTCTAGAATATCTTAGCTTAGGCTGGCCCTGGTGGCTCACACTTGAAATCCCAGAATTTTGGGAGGCTGAAGTGGGCGGATCAACTGAAGTCAGGAGTTTGAGACTAGCCTAGCCAACATGGTCAAACCTAGTCTCTACTAAAAATCCAAAAATTAGCCGGGTGTGGTGATGCGTACCTGTAATCCCAGCTACACAGGAGGCTGAGGCAGGAGAACCATTGAGCCTGGGAGGTGGAGGCCGCAGTGAGCCAAGATTGTGTCACTGCACTCCAGCCTGGGCAACAGAGCAAGACTCTGTCTCACAAAAACAAAAAACAAACAAACAAAAAAAGAGTATCTTAGCTTATATATTTCTCACATCTGATCCTACCACTTTACTTCTTTTTTCCTGTTTATACCAATTATTTCTATTCCTCTTTACATATAGGCAGAAAGATAAGACTAAAATGTGTCATAGACAATGACATCTAGTAAATTGACATATTCTTCATGTTTAATTCCAAAACAGATTTCAAATACAACCAAAATCTCCAAATAAAATCTTAATTCTAAATTGAGTGCTTGTACAGTCTTCAAATATGTTCAAATAGAACATCAAAGCTCAATAAAAATAGTTATATCACTTGGGATGGTGTTTAAAATATTTTTTCCTAAATAAATTCAGCTTCAGAGGATGAGAAAACCTTCGTTAGGAGATGTTTTAAAGAACAAATTAAGTTAAATGTGAAGGAAATCATAGTTTATTTTGTTGAATAGTGAGATTTTTTTGTTGCTATTGTGAGTTAATGCCATCCAAATATTGAGTGATGTAATTCAATTTAGTAAAAGAAAAAAGTCTAAATTATCAACTTCTTTCCTTATAAAAATGAAATATGCTATAACTTGCATTTTTTCCATGGCAATGACCCTGATGATCAGAGAGGTTAAAACCTAAAAACATTTAAAATCATCTAATCTAAATTATAAAAAATAAATCCCTTTCTTCAGAAAAAATAATTTTTTAAGGAAGCACTCAAAAACCAATCTCTACTAGTAGATATACAGCATACACATCTCTTACTATCTCCCATGCAGACTGCATAAAAAGGCTTGCTGGCTACTTTTAAGAAAACAACATTCAGATGTCTGGAAAGTATCTGAAATGCATGATTAATCTACACAGATAATTTTCTCAAGAAACCAAATTTTGAAGACAAGTAATTCAAAAGTCTATTGTCTATAAAGTAAATCCGCTGGTATACTTAAACTGCTGTAATCCTTTCTCTGTTTACCTTATAGTGTGCACCTCTCAAGCTATGGGAATGCATGTCATCTCTAAGAAGAGCTGACTTCTTTTGTAGGAAAAAGCTGTTGGAAATGACTGTTAGGATTTCAAATGTTTGGGAGTGTGTATTCATGTGGGTTTTACGTGTTGAATATTTGCATTTATAATTTTAAGATGCTTAAATCAAAAACTAAAATGACCTATGCAACAGAATTCTGCCATAGGATAAATTAAATTCAATTAAATGTTCCCATACAAATTATTATCTACCACAATGTAAAAATATTTATATATCACAAAGATGTAAGAAACACTGACTTCTATTATACAGCAGAGTTCAATTTCACTACTACTTAGCTTGATGATATTTTAAGGTCATGTCTCTTGGAATACACATTCAATATTCATTGCCAAATGTCTGAGCTCACCTCTCTTGAAGCAATATTCAATTATCAAAGGAAAATAATTTACCAAGCAACCTCAAAAAACACAAACTCTAGGTAGCATCAAGGTTTTTCAAAGTGATTATTCCTTACTGGTCGAGATCCTAAGATATTAAAACTCATAGATCACATGATCTGAGATTTTCTAATTGAAAAGCCGTAGCTGTAAACCTTTCATTCAAAGTCGGATACTACCTTCAGCTGTCAAAAGAATTATGCAATCACTTAAACTTCTGGAATGAAAGAGAAAATGAAGGGAACAATAAAAGTAACTGAAATGCACTGAGAAATGAACATAAGGAACAAAATGGAGGCAAAGACAGAGAGAGAGAGAGAGGGCTGTTTATCTAACCTTCCCTTCTTGAGTGGGTTTTCTCTGATATCTCTAGAGAACAATTGGATGTGTAACAATGAAATACAAAACACAAGATACTGTCTTCCTATAATTACTTGTAATGATTCCAAGATGGCATAATTTGAGAACCTGCTAAATAGGACAACAAAGTGATCTGCTTTTCCAAAATTTTGCCCCTTACCTTATATATTATTTCATGGTGAAGATCAATAAAACTGAAAATTGTAATTGCCAGATATTATCAGATTTTATTTTTTGAATGCTTAACAGCTGACCCAAAATCTGGTCATAAAAATGGAAGTTAAATTAAATTGTCCTCAAAATTTAAGTTTGCTACATTTGTAAGAACCACTTGCTTCTTCAAAATCTCAAACTTTCTCATATCTAGCAGCAAATTGAAATTAGGAATTTAAGCATGTAAATTCATCATGGAAACCAAATTGATTAAAATTTTCTGTGTATTCATGATAATGTTTAAAATTTTTGCTACATTTAAACCCTAAGTTAGTTACAAAAACCCTAAAATTATGCTTGTTTAAAAACTTGGGCTAACTTGCTTTTGAAAACATACTGACATATTCGTTCCATTCTTCTTATAATTATTTTTTTGTCACTCCCAAGCAGCACACCATTGTATATATCCCCAAAACGGCACTTCTTTGTTAAAGCCATTAGGACAGAAATATTTTTGAGCCAGATGCAATCGCTCATGCCTGTAATGTCAGTACTTTGGGAGGCCTAGGTTAGAGGACTGCTTGAGGATAGGAGTTTGTGACCTGCCTCGGCAACATAGCAAGACCCAGTCTTTACAAATGAAATGAAAATAAAATATAAAATAAACTGGCTGGACAAAGTAGTGCACACCTGTGGTCACA
Source organism: Symphalangus syndactylus (assembly GCF_028878055.3). NCBI lineage: Eukaryota > Metazoa > Chordata > Mammalia > Primates > Hylobatidae > Symphalangus > Symphalangus syndactylus. The sequence goes on from NC_072428.2 coordinate 8,444,744, forward strand.
GCTACCAGGAGGCTGAGATGAGAGGACCATATGAACCCAGGAGTTTGGGGCTGAGAATGAGCTATGACTGCACCACTGCACTTCAGCCAGAAGTATGGGTTGGTGAGTTAGAAATAAGTTCTCAGTTCTGAATATAATAACTGCTCCTGGCACTCCCCAGAATGAGCTGGGTTTTCTTTTGCCTCTCTATAGTCCCTCTTCCTCAGGAAATACCCCCATGGTTCTGCCCGCTGTGCTATTAATTACACCAATGCTTATTATATGTCAGTTCAGTTTTATCTAGATTCTCCCAAAGTCAGTGCTGAACTTAGTTGTTTGAAAATGTATATATTGTAATAGTTACCAAAAAGACCAAATACAGCTAGATATTTATGCTATTTGTTTTATTTCCATCGTAGGTATATTTCCTTTTAAAATTCATATATATCTTTCTCTAAGGATTGTCTCCGTTTCCAGATGTTAAGCACTTTCTCATGCACACACCACCTAAGCAGCAAAGACAGAGTCCACGTCAGGGAATGTCACATTCAGGATAAGTACCTATTATTCTGTAACTCAGAAGTAGGAAAATGGATGTCCTCAAGCAGATGCTTTTCTTGACAGATACAAAAATTTGACAAGGATCACTGACTTACTTCCAACCCACCATTCATCCCTTTTCTCTTATTTTGACCCTAAGGGTCCCAGAGGGATAATGGCACTACATTCCTATTTAGAATTCAGATTTCAGATTGCATTTCTTATATCATTGTTTATAAGTAGTGGTTGCACACAGTCGCGATAATACTATGACATTAATCTACATTCCTCGTTAAATCGATTTTTGTCTTCCGTTTTTGAGCTTAGCTACAATTTCTCACACGGTTTCTCTAGGAAGATTCCCCAATGACTGAAACATTTAGAACATGGTCGATTCATAAATACGACACTGGGATTCCCCAATGACTGAAACATTTTGAACATGGTCCATTCATAAATGCGACACTGGGATTCCCCAATGACTGAAACATTTAGAACATGGTCCACTCATAAATACGACACTGGGATACCCCAATGACTGAAACATTTAGAACATGGTCCACTCATAAATACGACACTGGGATTCCCCAATGACTGAAACATTTAGAACATGGTCCATTCCTAAATACGACACTGGGATTCCCCAATGACTGAAACATTTAGAACATGGTCCATTCATAAATATGACACTGGGATTCCCCAATGACTGAAACATTTAGAACATGGTCCATTCATAAATATGACTTTAGGATTCCCCAATGACTGAAACATTTAGAACATGGTCCATTCATAAATATGACATTGGGATTCCCCAATGATTGAAAAATTTAGAACATGGTCTATTCATAAATATGAAGAGCTTGTGTAGAAAGTATAATTTACTTATCCTATTATGCTTAAGAAATTATGTGAAATAATGTGAAAATAATCTTAAAACATTTGCATGCATATTTGCTGCAAGAGTCATACTTCATTGATACTTAATCATAATCATGGACATGGTGGGTCCCAATAACCAATATTTAATGCAAGACTGTAAACTTAATAGAGAGAAAACCTTATTTATAAATTTTCATGTGTTCTTTTCTTGACAATAAGGAGCTGTGAGATTTGTATTTTAAAAGATACTTAGTAATAAAAACTTTAATTTTTAAAACTTTTATTTTTAAATTCTGCTTAATTGCATAAAAGTTAAAAGGTAATATTTAATATTTAATGAGGCTTATTGAGCTAAATGATGATATGCAGCTTGGGTTATACTTGCAATTATAAGATTTGCTCATTATACCTAAGCAATCTCCTTCACTCAATCTAGCTACCACTAAGGAAGCAAAATTCCCTGAATCATAATATCAAAGCATTCCATTATGTTTTCTATTAAGTTGTTTTGTTCTTTGAATCATTGTCTATTTTAATTTATCCTTTTAGAAAGAAAACAAGTTACTTAACTTGCATTTCCCACTAGAAGCTTCACTACAGCTAGACTTGGAATTGATTTCAGGCCATTTTTTAATAAATGATGGTCCCTAGTGAAAGATAGAATACTTGAGCCATCAATATTGAGTAAATAAAAGGGTTTGGGTAAATAAGAGAGAAGATACCTATTTTTCTCAAATATTTTAAATATCTAATAACCTATTCCTCATCTAAAACAAGCCACAATTACTGGAAATGATGGTCAGAGGAAGGTATTAGCAACCCTGTGTAATACTACATGTCATGTTGGATCACTATTACAGAGAAACAGTTGTCATGCTGCATTTTAGTAATTCTACACATTACCAGAGAAATAGACAACTCTTATAGCCACAGAAATCCAACGTAGCTACTGTCTACATATTCTTGTTTTAGACCTTTGGTGAAAAAAACTACTATGTGTATTGAATATATTTTACATTAGTTTTATCACAAAAAAGAAAAATGAGAATTCTATTAGATGCAAATACAAATTCTGAATGACAGGAAAGAAAAATTAAAATCAAAGCTGATCTTAATTAACAAAATGTATTATCTGCTTACATGTATATACAACTGTTCATATACAAAGGCACAGATGCATTTGTGGTTTTGAAAAATATCTATTTCATTTCAAAACTTCATTGAACAATATTACATATGGCAAGAAAACTGCTCTTTTTGAAGGATCTTTTAAAAAGTGTTAAACTTTATTAGATACTCCAAACTAGCAAAGCTCAACTTCATCACAATTATATAATAACACTGCACACTTTCAATTTTATCTGGAGAAATATACCTATCCCTTGAAATAACTCTGTAAACTTCCTGCCCACAGATTTCATTTCAAGCCTTGAAAATGCAGAAAATCAATGCTGAATATACTTGCCCCGAAAGGAAAAGAAAATTTCAGGGGTGTCAGGATGTTTTATCACATAAAATACAGAATTGCAATTTGTATCTGAGCAGGCAACACACCTCCAAAAATAATACAATACTTATCACAAAATACATTCACAAATACTAGATTTGGCACAAACCACTCCATACAGCTATTGATGAAATCAGTATTGAAAGCCTTATTCCAAAATCTATGGCCCTTTTCTACTCTCCAACAGACATTTCAGGATGCCAAAACCTTGCAGCTCCACTCTCTCATTAATTTCCCCTAAATACACTTGGCAGAAGAATGAGAAACGTCACATTTTTCATTTAATTTCTAAAGAACATCACATCCTTTAAGAATAGGTTCTTGAAATTTTAAAATGTAAAACATAGAAACCCTAAAGAGACAAACATCCAAAAACATAAAAACCCTAAAGGGACAAACGTCCAAAAACTTTTCTCCAAAATCACAACAACTTTATATGCTACGTGTTCCTGTAAAATACCACAAACACAAACTCACAGGCACACCCACCCACCCAAAACCCACACACACGCATATATATGGCCTCGTAATACCTCACATATATATACATATCACCAATTACAACAGAGACACACACATATATATGGCCTCATAATACCTCACATATATATACATATCATCAATTACAACAGAGAAAAGCCAATTTCAGAAACATGGCTTCAATTTTGATGCATTTACTCACACCTAATTCTATTTCAATTTAACTGCAGAGATATTACAATACCCTGTAACAAAAACCTGACGGAAGATTGTAACAAATTGCTTAAACATCAAACCAAAGACTCAACATAATTTCATCACAAAGTGAAATTCGCATCCAACTCGCAAAGAATTAGAAAATCCTTGCACTTACCTTGGCCTTGTCCATTCCCCAGATGACCCCAAAAGACCACCGTCATCATCAACAGCCCCGGAGCCCACGTCCACATCCTTCTAGTGACACGCTCATGTCTTCTGGCCATTGCATCTTAAACTCTGCATATTCAGTGGGGTGGATGTGAAAGTACAATAAATTACATTCTTAGAGAAATACACTATGACTCAAATCCCATATCTAATATGCACTGTGCATTTCTGAATTATCCTGCCTACAAGGAGGTACATTTGAAAATCATGCTTCCCTTTAGGGTTGTCATATTGATGATTAATACGAAAGCTCATTCATTTTTAATCTTTAAGCATTCATCTGAATTCCATTTTTAATATCATTTTCCAAAACAGGCCACTTAACCTATGAATGTTAAAAAGTACTCCCGATATACATATTGGAGTTCAGTCAAGCAAAAGCATGGTGTATGGACACTACTTAAGTATAACTTGATATTTAGGCAAATTGATGAATTTAACATACCATGTAATCTCTACATATATACAAAAGGACTTTTCAACACATTTAAGTAAGTTTTGCATAAATACCCTTGAAAATATTCTCAAGTTTTAAGTGGTATTCTAATTATGTCAGTAATTTTAACTGAATAAAAAGATGCATCATGTGCAAAAACTAATCTTGTTTACTTAAAATTGAGAGTAAAATTAATTCTGGAAGGTACAAAACACTTGTAATTTTGATTTCAGATATACGACCCACAGGAACCTTCATATATACAAATATTATACACATATATGACAATGTATATTTGAATGTTCATTTTGAAACTGCTTTTCATACTGATACATGAAAATACTTAAATGTCCACCAAAGCAAGGTTATTTATTCATACATTTGAATGATATACAGTAGCTCAAAAGAATAAACTTGAGTTGCATGTACTAATATGGATAAGTGTCCAAAATGAATAGTGAAGCAAAACTAGCAAATTTAATAATGATAAGTTCAAAACTACACCTTTCATATGTAAACATGTGCAATAGTTAAAACTATACATTTTATGTTGCATAAATATATAATACAGTATAATAACGCATAAGAATGAGAAACACCTTCAAGACCAAAGTTAGGAAATTACAAGACTACAATTTAAATGGTTAGTAGGTGGAATTTTAAATCAGAGGTTACTCCTAAATCCCAATTTTTCCACAGTTGACAAAATAATGGAGTTAAGAAAAATAAACTTAATGATTTCCAGAATGAATGCTTTATTCAAAATGCTACGTAATTACAATTCTAATAAACTTGCAAGGGAATCCAGTCACCCAGAAATTTTTTATGCCTTTCTCCTACATCACGAAAGGGGAAGATTTAATTACCAACTTTGCATTACTTAACGTCAGACTCATAGTATCAGAGCTAAAGAGAAATTTAAGAAACACCTAACTCAACCTCTCCATTTTAAATGACCAAATGAGTTGAGAAGGTCACAATGACATTTCTAAGTTCATATGTAAAAACAGAATTTTGATGACAATGACAGTTTAAGTACTAATAAACACTGCTGGAAAAGTTACTGTAATCCAGGTTATTTTACTGTACTAAATGCCTTACATTCTTTACCCAATTCGGTTTTCACAGAAATCCTATGAACAAAGCACTTCCAAAATTTACCACTTCACAGCTAAGAAAACAAGGCTTAGAGAAATGCTACACGATCCCCTAGTCATTAGGTTAGTAGGTACCACTGTGGACACTGAGGCAAAACAGGACGATTTCAAAGCCTATGCTCTGAACAAGTAAACACTAAGCAGGAATTTAGTTCTAGATCTCCCAGTTGTAGTCCAATAATCAGCCAAAACATGATGCTGAGAAGAGGGGAAAGAAAGATGTCTTGTATATGGAGCCTCATGTATTTGATCCCAAATACATCTTCAAATTGAAAATCATTAGAGCACAAGGCAATAGAATTATTAGTTTGTTTCTAAAATCATCAACCTTTCCCAAGTTGAACATACAAATATATTTTATCATACATATACTATATGTGTGTATAGCGTGTGTTTATCTAAGTATTCCTGTGGTTTATATATCTGGATTTGGAATTACAAGTGTTTTGTGATTTATTATTTATTTATTATTATACTTTGAGTTTTGGGGTACATGTGCACAACGTGCAGGTTTGTTACATATGTATCCATGTGCCATGTTGGTGTGCTGCACCCATCAACTCGTCATTTAGCATTAGGTGTATCTCCTAATGCTGTCCCTGCCCCCTCCCCCCACCCCACAACAGTCCCCAGAGTGTGATGTTCCCCTTCCTGTGTCCACGTGTTCTCATTGTCTCCCTCTGTTGCTCTGGCTGGAGTCAGTGGTGTGATCATAGCTCACTGCAGACTCCAAGTCCTAGGCTCAAGCGATACTTTTGCCTCAGCCTCTCAAGTAGCTCGGACTACAGGCACGCACCACCATCCCCGGCTAATTTTTTTACAGAGATGGGGTCCCACCGTGTTGCTTGACTGGTCTCAGCCTCCTTAAGTCAAGGGATCCTCCCACCTGGACTTCCGAAAGCACTGAGATTACAGGTGTCAGCCACCGTGCGTTTTTTGATTTCTTCAATTAATTTTACTTATACACTTGATTACACAAGATTAATTTTGTGTACATAATGAATCTCTTTTGAGGTTTAAGTTACTGATTAATTAGAGTACCACTTAACAAGCGTGTCATCCCAGCACTTTGGGAGGCTGAGGTGGGCGGCTCACCTGAGGTCAGGCATGAGCCACTGTGCCCTGCTTACACACATTCTTTTCACTCCTGCTTGCAGATCTCTATTCCCTTCTAATTCCAGTGGAACCACTTTCACTTAGTATCAAAATATCCAGATCCACTCATCAAAGTGTAAATAATCCTCCAGCAAATTACCTTTGCAAATCTATTTTTATGTAATATTTCCTTAACTTCTTCTTACCTACATCCAGTAGTCATTTTACAAGGCAGAATTTTTTCTATTTTATATAGAACTGAGGCAGTATTTGAAAAAAATCTCAAAACACTCTTCAGGAAGGACTGGCATCTAAAACACCAGTTCCAATATATATTTTAGTAACATTTTAAAGGACAGATGCTTTTCAAAATGTTATTATAATTTAAAAAAATGTAACCTTCCTCTCTGAGTTCATGTTTATGGAAAACTAATATTTCATAAATGCCAAGTTACTATGATGTATTATCTAAATGCTGCCCCTGCCATTCTATAAATACAAAAATCGTAACCTTCTAACTAACTTTGGTATTAGTCAACAACTGTGCTGATGAAAAGTAAAATCAATTCATTTAAAAAAAATTTTCCATGAAAAAAATCAAGTAACTTGTAAGTAGTATGGTAGATGAACCAAAAAATAAAGTAACATTAACCAGAAAGACATGCCATGGACTTCTCTAATCTTTTTTTGGAACACCCTTTTCATGCATATGAAAATAAAAATTAAATATAAAATACCTACTTTATGTATGTACTTTTACTTGTGTCTATTGTTCTTTAAAGATTAAAATAACTCCTAAAGCCTGGATAGCTGAGCCCATTGTGCTCTTCTGCCCATAAAATAGATCGGATGTGCAGTGAAAGAGGTAAAACTTAGGCTTTCAGGTTAGTTATGATGATGGAAACACAATTCTATTCAATAGTGTTCATCTTGGTCTTTCAAATGTTTAAGGTCACAAAGCAAAAGAGAACAGACTTTAAGAATGTTCGTGTATTACTTCTCGTCTTACCCAATAGCTACATTAGTTCAATTAGGCCAGTGTTTTGGAGTAAACAGCACTGTGAAATGTGTCGTGGAGTCCGGAGGCTCCACCACCTACCTCCATGTAGTTGTTCTGTCCGATGGAGCCTAGAGTAATACCTTAGGAGATGCATTACATCTACAGGTACCAACCAGGAAGGGTAGTCTTGAATTAAATGGCCTTAGAACACGTTATAAGAGCAAATCGAAGCTTCTAGGTATTAGAACCACTTCAATCACAGAGCGTCTCTGGGTTCTATCTGTGGCCAGCATCAAGTATCTGTCTGCCCTCCCCGAATGCTTTCTCTCATCATGTGGATCTTCTAGATGGTCTTATTCTTCCCCAGCCAGCCAACTTGATCAACAAGCCTAGGTATATTAGATATGTATAAAGTTGGTTCTTAAATAAAGTCCATTTCTGTATCTAGGTAAGTAATGTCTTCAGACTTACAATTTCATTGATATCTAGAAAGAGTGACTCTAGTTAGCTTCTAGTGTCAGTTTTTCTAGCAGCTTCTTTAAAAACAAAAATCCTCTCTGGAACAAAGCTTCCTTGCAAGTATTGCTGTTGGCAATAGTCCTCTTTACTGAAATGCTTATCCGGTGAAACTTGCGCTGTGCCAGTGAGCCTGCAGGTTGATGGTCCTTTTGTTCAACTTCTCCATTATAAAGCAACCTCTCTGATCACCCTTTTAAAACTAAAGACCAAAGAATCAAATGAGATCAGGAAGTGACCAGAGCTCACAGGTCATCAACTCCTATTCTTAGCATATTATAGCACACAGTCTAAGCCCGAAAACCACAGCAGAACCCATTACAGCTCTCGAGTTCCAGTTATTAACATTGATTTTTTTCAATGGAAAATTTTCATTAGAAGCTATCACAGGAGTCACATTCAGTAATAACTTAGATTAGGATACATACTGGAGCCTTTGTCCTTAGAGTAGGTGCAACTGAGTCACTATTAAAAGGAGTCTTTTTGACCTTAGTAAATTCTCACAGGGCTTATCTCAGTCTAAACTGTAACTGGCCTTTACTAGTGATGTCATGTGTAGTTCAAATTAATATTGTAATGTATATAAATTGTATATATAGGTATAATACATGCATGTATTTACAATTATTTATTTTATTTTATTTTTTAATAAGATAAAACTTAGAGGTTAAAATATGACTCTAGGCCATTGTGCTTTAGAATGAAGAGCACAGACATGGGTTGGAAATGTAAATTTTGGCCCAATTTAATTTCTGTGACAAATTCATTAATGTCTTCAAGGTTCAGGCTCTATGTATGAGACAAATGAAAACAGCTCTAAGATTCCTGAAAACCCTAAAATATTAAAATTCCACTCTGCCATTAGTTCAGATAAATCATTTGCCAATTTGCCCCACAAGAACCAGGCATCTTTAAATGGTAACATAACATGCACTTCTCTCTCCCAAAGTGTGGTGCATAAACGTTCTGCTTCTCAATAACACAGGATGCCTGCTAAAATGTGCTGTCAGGGGGATTAGTAAGGAAATGTTGTATCAAAACTTCTGCAGATGTGGCCCTGAAATACACGTTGTAATAAATCCTCCAGGCCTCTCAAGTTAGGAATAACTGGTTTATAAAATTGTACTTACTTAAAAATTATAGATAAACAGATTTCACCGTAACCCATTCTTTCTGTTCTGAATGAAATAAGGCTCTATATTCAGACTGACTTTTCAGTGAAAAACAACTTAAAATAGTGACAAATCATCTATAAGTTTAAATGAATATAACTAGGAGACCTGAAAACTCAGGTTTAGCAGTCATCTTCCAACAGTTTGAGAGCCCACAGGAGCCACAGAGCCCTCATGTCTCTCCAGAGAAGCAGGGTGATTCTTCCCCCTAAACACCATGCAATTCTTGAAGTGAGTGAAAGCATCCCTGCTCACACTGATACCCTCTCAAGTGAACTCAAAGTTAAGCCATCTCCAGCCAGACCAGATATCCTGGCCCATATCTCATTCATTAATATATGTTGAGAAGCCTTTGTTTCTTGGAAACTACATGAAGTGAATAGGCTGTGGACTCCACTGGACCTAGTGGTCTATATTTAACCAATTCCCTTCACACATATGTATCAGATGCTCTCTTAGTTACGGAGCTGCAGTGGTGAATAAGAAAGCCACAGTCCTGTACTCCTAGGGTTTCAATTCTGAAGACGAAGACAGGCACAGAAACCCAACTGAGCAAAGAGAAGACATTATTACAAAATGTGTTCACATGCAAAGTGAAGCAAGGGACTGAATATACAACAAGGGTTTTGGGGCGAACATTAGATACAATCTTAATTCCGATTATATAAGATTCATACATATAATTTTTATATATAGATATATTAATTTGGGCTGGGCGTGGTGGCTTATGCCTGTAATCCCAGCATTTTGGGAGGCCAAGGCGGATGGATCACTTCAGTCCAGGAGTTTCAGACCAGTCTGATCAACATGGCAAAACCCCATCTCTACTAAAAATAAAAAAGTTAGCCGGGTGTAGTGGTGTGCGCTTGTAGTCCCAGCTACTCAGGAGGCTGAGAAAGGAAAACTGCTTGAACCCAGGAGGCAGAGGTTTCAGTAAGCCAAGATTGTGCCACTGCACTCCAGCCTGGGTGACACAGCAAGACCCTGTCTCAAAAGAAAAAGAAAAAAAGAAATATTAATTTGGATTATACAGATTCTAACCACTTCTTTCAAGTGAGAATATTTAAGGTAAGACCTGAGAATAAAAAGAGTTAGCTTTTCATACACTACAGAAAGATTCGTCTTTTAGGAAAAACCCCCGTGTTCATGGACCCTAATATATGAGCAAGATCTTGGCATGTAGAAGAAACCTGTGAATTGGATGAAATGAAAAACTGAAAAGTAGGAATCTGGATGAAGTACAGAAGGGAGAAAGACTAATGTGAGACGTGGCTGAAAGAGAAGGATATGTGAAACAGTACAGGTCTTCATCAGTAATGATGAGGAACATAAATCTTAGTCCAAGTACACCAGAAAAGTGGGAGAGTTGGAAACTGAAAGACATGTTAAGAGATCACTTTGGTTTCTCTGTAGCTAACAGGGTGTAGGAGATTAAGAATTCAAGTAGGTTGACTAAGGATGACCTAAGAAAATAAGCGTAGGTAAGAAAATATGTGGCTCTGGCTAGGCTGGGGACATTGGAAATCAAAAGAGGTGGAGGAAATTACAGATGTATTTGGAACTAAAATATTTTTTAAATGAATGTTGAATTGGATATTGTCAGAATATTGAGGAAGGGCCAAAAATGACTTATAAGCGTCTAGCATGGCTGGCAGTGCCACTTACTGACATGTGGGAAACCAGGACGTTACCTCTGAATTATTCGAGTGCTATTGTCATGTAAATCATCAACTCCCAGAATAAAGGTCTGGGCCAAACTCTAAGACTGGAAATTATGAGCTGTTTAGTAGTGTTTAGAGCTTAGAGAGAGTATGTGTGTGGAGAGAAAAGAAGAGCAATTAGGACAGATCCCTTAGAAACATCAATATTTAAAATTTGGGAAGAGAAACAGAAACAAATAAATTGTGGGAAAATGAAGCTCAGGGTAGTTGCAAGGGAATGCTAAAAATGAACTACGGCATTTGAGGAGGAAAACGTGGAAACTGAAAGCAAGAGAGTACGGATGGATCGTGAGGGAGCAGCAGCAGCTGTGTCCTAAGGAGAGTCTCAGTGAAAATGAAGGGTTGTAGGAATGAGGATATCTGGGCCAACGAGCTGGCAAGGAGTGATGTCCAGGAGGCAGAATATTTGCATCTAGATCCTGGTGGTACATACCCTTATAGAAAATGTTTCAGATTTGATGACAATAAAGTGGAGGAAAGAAAAAAAGTAATGGAAATAAAGATGTCAAAAAACGGGGAACCGAGGTTTGTACTGGTCCTTTCACGTGAAAGCTGAGCCACTAAAATGATGGCTGAACTTGCCTGAAGATGATATTGAGCAAAAGATCTAAAGCCTTAAATAAATGACAAGAGGCCAGGTGCAGTGGATCATGCCTGTAATCCCAGCACTTTGGGGGGCTGAGGCAGGCAGATCACCTGAGGTCAGGAGTTCGAGAGCAGCCTGGCCAACATGGCGAAACCCCGTCTCTACCAAAAATACAAAAATTAGCTGGGTGTGGTGGTATGCAACTGTAATCCCAGTTCCTCAGGAACCTGAGGCAGGAGAATCACTTGAAACCGGGAGGAGGAGGTTGCAGTGAGCCGAGATCACACCATTACACTCCCGCATGGGTGACAGAGCAAGACTCCATCTCAAAAAAAAAAAAAAAAAGACAAGAGTGCCCAGGAGGGAGGTCTGTTGATGATGGTAATACCAAAGGGGCATGGCTGATATTTCCAAGGGGTTTGAGTTTCAAAGAAACAGTCTAATTTGCAAGGAGCGGAGAAATTAACAGTCTAGAAGTTGTAACGGGAACCAAGAACAACCACCTCGGCTTCCAGCCATAGGTATGTGGAGGGTGAGAAAAAGACCTGTCTCAATTTATGAAAGCTAGAGGAACAATTGTACTTTGGTATCAACCAACTTTTGTTTTAAGATAATTACGAAGCAATATGGTACTTAGCAACAGTCAATTTTGACAGTTTCCTGCAGCTTAGTAAATTCTGCAAAAAATTAAGATTTAACACAAAAGTATAGAAAAATTTTAATGGCATAGCACCTTTCTTCACAATTCCTTAAACCAAATAATTCCCTGTTCTTCTAACTCTCTCCTTACACTATCAACTAGGCTTCTTATTCAATGAACGGTTTAAGTCTACTAAGACACACACACACACACACACACACACACGTCTTATCCAGCTGCAGATCTCATTTTTGAAGGTACATTGAAAGTACATAGATCATTCTATAATCATCAACTATGAAGATTGTGAGCTACTGGAACAAGTATTCTTGGAAAAGAAGTTTCCTGTGTATAAGAAAAAAAAGAGTCCAACTCTGGGAACTGACTTGGCTGAGTCATCATTATATGCCACTGGCAAGAAATCAAGAAGTAACCCAGGACTGATAAACTTTGTTAAAGGAAATGGAAACAGCCTATCTGTGAGGCTTAATTCTTGATAATCTGGCAAACATATAGCATCTGGATAAGAGTTCACTGACTCAACTAAATTTTGTGAAGGTGAAGTACTTGTTAAAATGAAAGATCTATTTAGAGAGAAATAAGTAGACATAATGTCTGCACTATGGATAGGTGTATACCTGCTTTTTGCAAAAACAGTTTGTATCTTTGAAATGCTGGTTTGCCCTGGACAGAGCTAACTTAAATAGAGACCAGGCGCAGTGGTTCATGCCTGTAATCCCAGCACTTTGGGAGGCCGAGGAGGGTGGATCATGAGGTCAGGAGATCGAGACCATCCTGGCTAACACGGTGAAACCCCGTCTGTACTAAAAATGCAAAAAATTAGCCGGGCATGGTGGCGGGCACCTGTAGTCCCAGCTACTCTGGAGGCTGAGGCAGGAGAATGGTGTGAACCCGGGAGGCGGAGCTTGCATTGAGCCGAGATCGCGCCACTGCACTCCAGCTGGGTGACAGAGCGAAACTCCGTCCCAAAAATATATATATATAGTTATATATAGTTATATATATATATATGTATATATACCCAAAGGATTATAAATCATGCTGCTATAAAGACACATGCACACGTATGTTTATTGTGGCACTATTCACAATAGCAATGACTTGGAACCAACCCAAACGTCCAACAATGATAGACTGGATTAAGAGAATTTGGCTGGATACATATGTAACAAACCTTCACATTGTGCACATGTACCCTAAAACCTAAAGTATAATAAAAAAAAAGAAAATGTTGCACATATACACCATGGAATACTATGCAGCCATAAAAAAGGATGAGCTCATGTCCTTTGTAGACACATGGATGAAGCTGTAAACCATAATTCTCAGCAAACTATCACAAGGACAAAAAAAACCAAACGCTGCATGTTCTCACTCATAGGTGTGAATTGAACAATGAGAACACATGGACCCAGGAAGGGGAACATCACACTCCGGGGCCTGTCATGGGGTGGGGTGAGGGGGAGGGACAGCATTTGGAGATATACCTAATGTAAATGATGAGTTACTGGGTGCAGCACACCAACATGGCACATGTATACATACGTAACAAACCTGCACGTTGTGCACATGTGTCCTAGAACTTAAAGTATATATATATATATATATAAAGAGAAAACCATTAAAGAAAGGCTATAATACACAGGAACACAGACATACATACACCTGTGTGTATATATCTTCAGTTATCACACTTTTTCTATACAGACTCCACACGAGACAAACATGTTACATTTTATGAGAAACTATAAGTGGAAAGAGGAGAATTTGTTAAATCAATATAGAATGTTCCTTGTTTAGCATAATTCTAACTGTTTCTCATTAGAGGTCTGAGTATCAATCTGTATTATATGTGGCCATGCTGGCATTTGGGAAATTCCACAAGAAACTTTTTAAATATGAATTTGGAAAAGGGAAAAGGATTTTTAAAGTGTCTTTTTTTGTTCTGCATTCTGTGTGGAACATATATTTTGTGCTAACTGCTCGTGTTAGCTTGTGATTACCTGTGACTATGTGGAAGATATACTTTACGTGACTATGTGAGCAATAGTCTTAAAGTTAAGAAATCTAAAATTTGGTTGGTTTAGTTGCTAATTAGGTAAATTACCTTGTAATGGTTACTTAACCTCTCAAAGATTAATTATCTTCAGTGGTACATTGAAGGTTCCATTCATATTGATTTTAGTAGACTTATCCTGCTAAAAAGTAAATTTAACAGAAATTATTCTAGACCTCATTATTTCACGAGACCGCACCTCAGCTTTTATTCCTAACTTCAAGAAATGCAGAGAAATTTAAAAATTCGATGTTCTCCCAATTCAACAGAATATAACTGAACTAAATAGATTTATGTATAATTCATTATTTCAACCTTTAACGCTATATCCAAGCGGTTTGTTTTCACCATAAAGTTATAGCTGTTTAGGCCAATAATTAAAGAGGACCTTGATAGAGAATGACAAGAGAGGATGATCGCCCTATTGTCTATCTTCCAGCTGCTTTCAATGCCCTGAAGTTTTATTCACACCCAAATATTAGAATCTTATCTGAGAGAGCGTACTCAAATGATGAATCATGCTACTTTCTCAAGAAAAGTGTTACAGAATAATAAATGCCTTTCTGGTCAAAGCACTGATGCTCTGGAAATAATCTTTTTCCAAATGAGGTACAGGAATTGTTAGGACTATTAAAAGTTTGTATATGATATCTGCCAGGTTCGACTGAGCTTCACTTAAAATCTACTATATTAGGGCCAAGTGTAATGACTCAAATTAGTGAACTTAAAAATTGTTTTAAAATGTTTCATGGAGACATTTCAAATATTGCTCTCTGATTTATCACTGTTACTTTTGCTGAATTCAATTTGATGCCAAGATTTATTCAGATTAATCAAATGCCATAAACTCTGAAACCTAATGTTCCTTAACACCTTAAGAACTTTTAAACAGGTCAAATGTTGAAGATACGCTTTTAGTGAAACTGTACCTAAGCACATGAATTCTATTGAATATAGCTTTTCAGAAGACTAACAAAGAAAGAAGACTTAGGAAATTCGGAAACATTTTTTAAACCTTCTAGAGGGAATTAAACTACTGAAAAATAATTTCAATTGGTGAATCTAATGGCATTAATCAGAAGATAAGAAAAAAGTAACCATAAAACTTTATGGGGGTAATATTTGCTATGAGGATCAGGAAAAACAACTAATGGATATTAGGCTTAATACCTGGGTGATGAAATAAACTGTACAACCAACCCCATGGCACAAGCTTACCTCTGTAACAAACCTACACTTGTACCCCTGAACTTAGAAGTTAAAATTTAAATAAATAACGTTGTGCTATTAATTTCAACCAGAGCCTTTCCAAGGTGCAGGGAACTTTTGAGAATTTTATTTCTTGCAAAAGGAAATTTGATTCCTTGCTTAGGGCCTTCCTAGCAAAACCTCTATTCTTTGGAGAAGCATCATACTCCTACAAGATTTAAGGACCATCATATTTGTCAGACTTTTTTTCTGTTTTACTGTGAGCAGTTTACAGAACATAAAGAAAAATCAAATCCGAAGGTGCACTACACGTGTTTTATCAAAAGGAACATTTTTGTGTACTTTTAAGAAAATACGACAAATTTCGTTTTCTGACCTATTACCAAGTTAGACATCTTGAGTGAATTGAATCTGTTGTAATCCTGTTTGGTTTTCATCCCATGGCTCTGGAAAACTGACATTTATCTCCAATTTTTCAACTCTGCTTCTTTCCAGTACCTCATCTATACGACTATTATAGTACTTTTCATCTGCTTCTACCACTACACTATGGCTGCATTACTTTTAACACAGTGTCCGACATGTTACCCATTTCTACCTTATATAAAGAGTAGAAATTGAATTATAATTGAGTATCCAGTTGCCTCATATTCTGGTCTTCAACTGAAATAACTCCAGCTATCGCAAAACTTCAACCCTCCCTGGAAGTATTGGACCAAATTATCCCAGATTATAGCACTCTCAGGCTAAAATTACTAATGCTTCTATAGTTTCAGAGACAGTATCAGGTTATTCAACACAACCTTCCATGCACCATCCCAGCCTCATATAATCAGAGGACACTTAGACGACTTTAATAGCCTTCAAAAGACACCCTCCTCTTTTACTTATATATATATTTATTTGTCTATTTATTTAATGGTCTCACTCTGTCACCCGGACTGGAGCGCAGTGGCATAATCACGGTCCACCGCAGCCTGCACCTGCCGGGCTCCGATCCTTCCACCGCAGCCTCCTGAGTGGCTGGGACCACAGGCGCCGCCACCACGTCTGCCTGGTTTTTGTATTTTTGTGGAGATGGGTTTTCACATGTTGCCCAGGCTGATCTGAGACTCCTGGGCTCAAGAGATACACCTGCCCCGGCCTCCCAAAGTGCTGGGATTACATGAACGAGCCATTGTGCCCAGCCGGTCCCGCCCGGTTTTTAACCATCGTACTGTTTATATAATCATCCTTCACAAAATAGAACACTTCATTACTCGATGGTTCTCATTATTCTAATATGAAGAACTATATTAAGAAAATAAATTCCTGGCCGGGCGCGGTGGCTCACACTTGTAATCCCAGCACTTTGGGAGGCCGAGGCAGGCGGATCACGAGGTCAGGAGATCGAGACCACGGTGAAACCCCGTCTCTACTAAAAATACAGAAAATTAGCTGGCGTGGTGGCGGCGCCTGTAGTCCCAGCTACTCGGGAGGCTGAGGCAGGAGAATGGCGGGAACCCGGGAGGCAGAGCATGCAGTGAGCCGAGATCGCGCCACTGCACTCCAGCCTGGGCGACAGAGCCAGACTCCCGCTCAGACAAAAAAATAAATCAATAAATTTCCAATATTTCCTAGCATATCCAATTTAATTCTATACATCACATAAAAATAAAAGCCGTCTTACTGTGTTAGTTTCTTACTTCTGTTACAGTAAATTAACATAAACTCAGAGGCTTAAAACAACACATTTTTTTTCTTTATACTTCTGGGGGTCAGAAGTCCAAAATGGGTCTTAGTGTGCTAAAATCAAGGTATCATCAAGTGTATATTTTGTCTGGAGATTCCAGGAGAGAATTCACCAGGTTTGAGGGGTCACATGTATCCCTGAGCTCTTGGCCTCTGCACATCTTGGACACAGCACATCACTTCAGCCTTGGCTCCAGTTTCCCCAAGCTCTTCTGCTCACTCTGGTCTCTCCGCCTTCCTGTCTGAAGGTTCTTTGTGACTACAGTGGGCCCACCTAGATAATTCAGGATAATCGCTCCAGTTTAAGGTGAGGTGATTAGCAATCTTAATTCCACCTCTAACCATAAAGCTTCCATGCTGCCTAACAACACATTCAAAAGGTCATCCTGCTAAGGGTCATTATTCTACCTACACACTAAGTGACTGAGAAAAAGTAAAGTTATGTATCATGCCTTACCTATGGCGAGGAAATAATAACTTATAATGATTTATCTACGAAAACCTGTTTTTAAAAGCTTTGGTCCTAGTCTATTGATTAAAGTTTTGGTATATTCCAGATAAATTTCATGTCCTTGATGCTAACACATTGTGCACAGTAGATGGCCTTTTTAAAATAGTACTGCATAAAGGAATATTTAAGGTTGTCTGGACAATAGAAAAGGAACTTTAGTTGCTATGCCACAAAAGGCCGGATTTCTGCACATTACACCTCCTACCTGTGCACACAGGTGCCAAACTCCTTCCTGAAAGCATGGTTTATGTTTCCTATGTGCTTAGCAATAGTTTTACTCTCACGACTGTTTATATTAAGTCCTATTTTTTAAAGCATATCCTCATTTGTTTGTTTTCCTGAGCCTCTGAACTGGATTTCATCTGGTATGTATTGCACAGGTTTTCACACTTGATTGTACGCTACCTTAAAGCATCCTCTTGTGTTCTGGACACGGTTATTTTTCTCCATGGTAAGGTGATAAGTGACTTCTCTGAGGACTTGCCACCTTAGAATGCAGTGGTGACATCACCTGCTCAGGATCTGTCTGCAATGTGGAATTTACTATTTTCCAACTTCTGTTCTAACTTGAACTTCATAATTAAGCAGAGCCGCCTTTTGAGGGAACAGTAGGGTGTCTGCCCCTAAACGTCTGTGTAAATGCAGAGACACATTTGGGAACATAACTGACTTTTATGTACAGAAGCCAGATGCATTTCATGCCCATGCATGCTTAGGGAAGCAAGTTCATCTCATCTATCACAATAAGCATCTGTGCCACTAAATTCCACTGCAGGATACTTTTCACACTTAGACAACAAAACATTTAAGGAAATAAAAGCTCTTTCCAATAAAAATGTGCATCAAAAACTGTGTGTATGTTTAAAAAAAAAACCTTCCTCTATAAGATAAGGCCACAAGAACTACTAAAAAAGCATTCTTGAAATACATTTTCTGATAGGCATCTAGGCCCTTGCCTTATATAAGATTTAAGGAAAGTGATGTGTGTGTCTTTATACTTGAAAGGCTGCTTTCAACAGCAAAGGGTATGCTTTGAGGTATCAATATAGTTTTGAGAATGCAAAAGTTTAAAAGAAATGGAATGCATATTCTCCAGGTATGAACATGCAATTGTCATTATTTTCCTACCATCTACTAGATTAGAAACAGAAGAAAAATTATGGAAATGTCTGTTTTCCCTCAATAGGAGTACCTATTTATTAAAGTTAATTAATTACTATTCTTTAAACATTTTCAAAATAGACTCATAAGTGACAACTTTCAGAGAAAACAAGGGTTTTTGGATGTATATATTTACTTATAACATGGATAAAATAATTTTGTTAAATATTAACTCCATATTAATAATGTTCTCTATTGTTTTTGCATTTTGTTTAACAATAGAGAATCTAAGACATTTAGTGTTCATGAGTTTCATACAGTTTTCTGTCAATGTACTTTGTCTTTTTTTTATTGGACTACTAATCATTTATTTATGATTTGTTGGAACTACTCATATTTTAAATATGTCAAGTGAATTGCAAGCACTTGTTGCTGATTTGATATTTGTTTTTACACATATTCATGGTATCCTCTGAAAAAGAAAAGTTTTATATTTTAACAAATTCCAATCCATAAATTTTTTTTTAAATTTTCTGTTATTGGTTAGGGCTATGTTTGAATATTTAATTTTTTTTTTTTTTTTATTATACTTTAGGGTTTTAGGGTACATGTGCACAATGTGCAGGTTTGTTACATATGTATCCATGTGCCATGTTGATTTCCTGCACCCATTAATTCGTCATTTAGCATTAGGTGTATCTCCTAATGCTGTCCCTCCCCCCTCCCCCCACCCCACAACAGTCCCCGGAGCGTGATGTTCCCCTTCCTGTGTCCATGAGTTCTCATTGTTCAATTCCCACCTATGAGTGAGAACATGCGGTGTTTGGTTTTTTGTCCTTGCGATAGTTTACTGAGAATGATGTTTTCCAGTTTCATCCATGTCCCTACAAAGGACACGAACTCATCATTTTTTATGGCTGCATAGTATTCCATGGTGTATATGTGCCACATTTTCTTAATCCAGTCTATCGTTGTTGGACATTTGGGTTGGTTCCAACTCTTTGCTATTGTGAATAGTGCCGCAATAAACATACGTGTGCATCATTAAAAAATCAGGAAACAACAGGTGCTGGAGAGGATGTGGAGAAATAGGAACACTTTTACACTGTTGGTGGGACTGTAAACTAGTTCAACCATTGTGGAAGTCAGTGTGGCGATTCCTCAGGGATCTAGAACTAGAAATACCATTTGACCCAGCCATCCCATAACTGGGTATATACCCAAAGGACTATAAATCATGCTGCTATAAAGACACATGGATATTTAATTTTAACCGTAATGTTGCAAGTGATATTTGTCTATGGTATTTTTTCTTTATATTTTGAAAAAGTGTATTTGACATCCACTCTGGAATTAATATTTATTAATGAAATATTATACCTTTGTGCAACTATAAAATACATATAGCCAATTATCTGAACACCATTTTATGAACTGTTTATCACTTATCCACTGATTTGAAACACTATCTTTATCATATATTGGATTTTAGGTTTATCGAGATTATGTAACATGAAATTATTTAATTATGAAATTATGTGAATTCAAGCATGACAGTCAGCTCTTCTTCCCCACCACTACCCTGTAAAAGGATGGATGGAATAATTGCTTCCCTATGGCTTAAGTGTATGAGAGGTATACAACATGGTCTTGATGAATTGGGAACTACACGGAAACTGTTTTTGGTCCTGAAATGTACTCCAGCTTTACCAATTTGTTCTACACATATACCATTGAGGGTAGAAGCTGAATTTTGCTAATGATTATATTTACACTACTTAACATTGTGCCAGATACTGAGTAGATGCTTAGAAACATGTTTAATGACTTGTTTTATTGCTAGAGACCTAATTATCTGCTGTAGTGGTACTATCTCATTCAGAATCATTTAGACCAGCCTTTCTCCATCATGAATAAAACACTTATTTACACACTTGTGTACATGCACATGTGCATAGAAACACACACACCCTTTGCAGAGACAAACTGCATCGAAAGCATGTACAAACATTATAGTATTTTTGTTGATTCTGACCTGATTCTGATTCTATTGTATACATTTTCATTCTGATCACAATAACAATAAAAATAGAAAACTATAAGTTGTGAAGCTGGAAGATGCAGAACATGAAAGATCGAATTACCAATTCTTTTTTCTATTTTCTTTAGTTGGCTGCTGATAAAATCAGAAAAGAAATGGACACAAAAATGAAAGTATGCAATGTGTGTGCATGTGTGTGTGTGTGTATCACATGCACTCGTTTCCATGATGTACATATGGAATTTCATAACCAGCCAAACTAAGCTTCATAAGTGAATGAGAAATAAAATCCTTTACAGACAAGCAGATGCTGACAGATTTAGTCACCATCAGACCTGCCTTCCAAGAGCTCATAAAGGAAGCACTAAACATGGAAAGGAAAAACCAGTACCAGCCACTGCAAAAACACACCAAAATATAAAAACCAATGAAACTAGGAAGAAACTGCTTCAACTAATGTGCAGAATAACCAGCTAGCATCATGATGACAGGATCAAATTCACACATAACAATATTAACTGTAAATATAAATGAGCTAAATGCCCCAATTAAAAGACATACACTGGCAAATTGGATAAAGAGTCAATACCCACAGGTGTGCTGTATTCAGGAGACACATCACACTTGCAAGGACACACATAGGCTCAAAATAAAGGGATGGAGGAATATTTACCAAGCAAATGGAAAGAAAGAAAAAAAAAGCAGGAGTTGCAATCCTAGTCTCTAATAAAACAGACTTTAAACCAACAAGGATAAAAAAGGACAAAGAAGGGCATTACATAGTAGTAAAGGGATCAATGCAACAAGAAGAGCTAACTATCCTAAATATATATATATATGCCAAATACAGGAGCACCAGGATTCATAAAACGAGTTCCTAGAGACCTACAAGGAGACTTAGACTCCCACAGAATAATAGTGGGAAACTTTAACAACCCACTATCAATATTAGACAGATCAACAAGAAAGGAAATTAACAAGGATATTCAGACTTGAACTCAGCTCTGGTCCAAGTGGACCTAATAGATACCTACAGAACTCTCCACCCCAAATCAACAGAATATACATTCTTCTCAGCACCACATAGCACTTATTCTAAAATCAACCACATAATTGGAAGTAAAACACTCCTCAGCAAATGCAAAAGAATGAAAATCATAACAAACAATCTCTCAAACCACAGTGTAATCAAATTAGAACTCAGAATTAAGAAACTCACTCAAAACTGCACAACTACATGGAAACTGAACAACCTGCTTCTGAATGACTACTGGGTAAATAGCAAAATTAAGGCAGAAATAAATAAGTTCTTTGAAACCAATGAGAACAAAGACACAACATATCAGAATCTCTGGGATACAGGTAAAACAGTGTTTAGAGGGAAATTTACAGCATTAAATGTCCACATCAGAAAGTGGGAAAGATCCAAAATAGACACCCTAACATCACAATCAAAAGAAGCAACGGAAAACACATTAAAAACCTAGTATAAGACAAGAAATAACTAAGATCACAGCAGAACCGAATGGGAGAGAAACACAAAAAAACCTTCAAAAAAAAATCAATGAATCTAGGAGTGGGTTTTTTGAAAAGATTAACAAAATAGATAGACCGGTAGCCAGACTAACAAGGAAGAAAAGAGAGAAAGATCAAATAGACACATTAAAAAACGATAAAGGGGATATCACCACTGATCCCACAGAAATACAAACTATTATTAGAGAATACTGTAAACACCTCTACACAAATAAACTAGAAAATCTAGAAGAAATGGATAAATTCCTGGACACATACACCCTCCAAAGACTAAACCAGGAAGAAGTCAAATCCCTGAATAGACCAATAACAAGTTCTGAAATTGACTCAGGAATTACTAGCCTACCAACCAAAAAAAGCCCAGGACCAGATGTATTCACAGCCGAGTTCTACCAGAGGTACAAAGAGGAGCTGGTACCATTCTTTCTGAAACTATTCTGAACAATAGAAAAAGAAGGACTCCTCCCTAACTCATTTTATGAGGCCAGCATCACTCTGATTCCAAAACCTGGCAGAGACCCAATAGAAAAAGAAAATTTCAGGCCAATATCACTGATGAACATTGATGCGAAAATCCTGAATAAAATACTGGCAAGAGAATCCAGCAGCACATCAAAAAGCTTATCCACCACGATCAAGTTGGCTTCATGCCTGGCATGCAAGGCTGGTTCAACATATGCAAATCAATAAACATAATCCATCACATAAACAGAACCAATGACAAAAACCACATGATTATCTCAATAGATGCAGAAAAGGCCTTCAATAAAGTTCAACACCCCTCATACTAAAAACTCTCAATAAACTAGGTATTGATGGAACATATCTCACAAAAATAACAGCTATTTATGACAAATCCATAGCTAATATCATGCCAAATGGCCAAAAGCTAGAAGCATTCCCTTTGAAAACTGGCCCAAGAGAAGGATGCCCTCTCTCCCCACTCTTATCAACATAGTATTGGAAGTTCTGGCCAGGGCAATCGAGTAAGAGAAAGAAATAAAAGCATGCAAATAGGAAGAGAGGAAATCAAATTGTCTCTGTCTGCAGATGACATGATTGTATATTTACAAAACGCCACCACCTCAGCCCAAAAATTCCTTAACCTGATAAGCAACTTTGGCAAAGTCTCAGGATATAAAATTCATGTGCAAAAATCACAATCATTCTTATATACCGATAACAGACAAGCAGAGAGCCAAATCATTAGTAAACTCCCATTCACAATTGCTATAAAGAAAACAAAATACCTAGGAATACAACCTACAAGGGATGTGAAGGACCTCTTCAAGGAGAACTACAAACCAGAGCTCAAGGAAATGACAGGACACAAACATATAGAGAAACATTCCATCCTCATGGATAGGAAGACTCAATATCATGAAAATGGCCATATTGCCCAAAGTAATTTATAGATTCAATGCTATTCCCATCAAGCTACCATTGACTTTCTTCACAGAACTAGAAAAAAACTATGTTAAATTTCATATGGAAGCAAAAAAGAGCCTGTGGAGCCAAGGCTAACCTAAGCAAAAAGAACAAAGCTGGAGGCATGACGCTGCCTGACTTCAAACTATATTACAAAGCTAAAGTAACCAAAACAGCATGGTGCTAATATCAAAACAGATATATAGACCAATGAAACAGAATAGAGGCCTCAGAAATAACACCACACATCTACAACAATCTGATCTTCAACAAACCTGACAAAAGCAAGCAATGGGGAAAGGATTCCCTATGTAATAAATGGCGCTGGGAAAACTGGCTAGCCATATGCAGAAAAGAGAAACTGGACCCCTTCATTATACCTTATAAAAGAATTAACTCAAGGTGGATTAAAAACATGAATGTAAAACCTAAAACTATAAAAACCCTAGAAGAAAACCTAGGCAATATGATTCAGGACATAGGTGTGGGCAAAGACTTCATGACTAAATCACCAACAGCACTAGAAACAACAGCCAAAATTGACAGATGGAATCTAATCAAACTAAAGAGCTTCTGCTCAGTAAAATAAACTATCACAAGAGTGAACAGGCAACCTACAAAATATGAGAAAATTTTTGCAATCTATCCATCTGACAAAGGTCTAATATCCAGAATCTAGAAGGAACTTAAACAAATTTACAAGAAAAAAAAAACAAACAACCCCATCAAAAAGTGGGCAAAGGATATGAACAGACACTCCTCAAAAGAAGACATATATGTGGCCAATAAACATATGAAAAAAGCTTATTCTACTGGTCATTAGAGAAATGTAAATCAAAACCACAATGACATACCATCTCACACCAGTTAGAATGGTGATCATTAAAAATTCTGGAAACAGCAGTTGCTGGAGAAGATGCAGAGAAATAGGAACACTTTTACACTGTTGGTGGGCT
This sequence comes from Symphalangus syndactylus, assembly GCF_028878055.3. NCBI lineage: Eukaryota > Metazoa > Chordata > Mammalia > Primates > Hylobatidae > Symphalangus > Symphalangus syndactylus. Next base: position 8,469,468 of record NC_072428.2, read on the forward strand.
TGTAAAATAGTTCAACCATTGTGGAATACAATGTGGTGATTCCTCAAGGATATAAAACCAGAAATACCATTTGACCCAGCAATCCCATTACTGGGTATATACCAAAGGATTATAAATCATTCTACTCTAAAGACACATGTACACATATGTTTCTCATGGCACTATTTACAATAGCAAAGACTTGGAACCAACATAATGCCCATCAATGATACACTGGATGAAGAAAATGTGGCACATATTCACCATGGAATACTACACAGCCATAAAAAGATGAGTTCACGTCCTTTGCAGGGATATGGATGAAGCTGGAAACCATCATCCTCAGCAAACTAACACAGGAACAGAAAACCAAACACTGCATGTTCTCACTCATAAGTGGGTGCTGAACAATGAGAACATGTTGACACAGGGAGAGGAATATCACACACTGGGGTCTGTAGGTGGGTGGGGGGAAAGGGGAGGGAGAGCATTAGGACAAATAGCTAATGCATGTGGAGCTTAAAACCTAGATGGCGGGTTGATGGGTGCAGCAAATTACCATGGCACAAGTATACCTATGTAACAAACCTGCATGTTCAGCACATGTATCCCAGAACATAAAGTAAAATTTTAAAAAATGAAAGTATGCAATATGTGTATGTGTGTGTATACATACATATAAAACAAGCACTCATTTTCATTATGTACATATATGCACATTATGAGTGTGAATATATGTTAAATAATATCCTATCAGTTTTGTATTTGTAACACATATATGTACATGCATATACAACAAATAGAGGTGTTTTACATAATAATTCCATTGATATTCATTTCATCAGCTAAGAACTAAAGAGAATTTAAATCAAAATCAATTATTCATTTACAGGTGTTTTTAACCATCATCTCCCCCTTTATCTTCACTTTTATGCCTCCTTGTATTGCCATTTTGTGACTTTTTTGCCATAAATTATACATATTTGGAACCGTCAGTTTAAGAAATTCAATCTTTGGATAAGATCTCTAAGATTGATTTAGTATGAATACGTGTGTGGGCCCACACTTGACAAAGAAAGGTCAGTTATAAATACATGTGTACACTTATCAAAATAATTCACATAAAATCTCTGAATAAAATTATCTGTATGCTTTTTCTGTCAATAAAAGCAATCTAGTATAATTCTTGGTAGTAAACCTGTTTGTTTTCATTCTGTTGCCTACCATGTGAGCTGCCATGTTGGTATAAAACATCGATCATTTGATATTTTACTACAGCAAATAATAGTGATCCCCCCGAAATAATAAATAAATCAGTGAGTTTCAAGGAAATAAGTTTTTGGATGGATCAGATAATTTGAAGTTGTTAGTTTATTCTCCAGCAAGGTGAAAGAAAAAAGCTGTTAGTTTGTTCTCTATCAGGTGAACGAAGATGAAAACTAAAGTTCTCAAGGCCAGTGCATAATAATGGTGCCGTATTCTGTGCATCAATCACCATTACCAAATACCTATATTGCCAAATATTTCATGTACCGCTTTAGTGGTGATTAATCAATGTGCCATGGCACTGAAACTGAAACGAGACTTTGTAGTACAAGTGATATTCAAAGGGTTTTGAAAATTTATCAGCTCTATAGATATAGATGAAAATTTATCATCATCTATCTAGAAATCCTGTTTTTATAAATGTTACCTAGCCAAATATTGGTTTTATTTACTTAAAATTTAGAAAACATGGCCGGGCGCGGTGGCTCACGCTTGTAATCCCAGCACTTTGGGAGGCCGAGGCGGGCGGATCATGAGGTCAGGAGATCGAGACCACGGTGAAACCCTGTCTCTACTAAAAATACAAAAAATTAGCCGGGCGTGGTGGCGGGCGCCTGTAGTCCCAGCTACTTGGAGAGGCTGAGGCAGGAGAATGGCGTGAACCCGGGAGGCGGAGCTTGCAGTGAGCTGAGATTGCGCCACTGCACTCCAGCCTGGGCGACAGAGCGAGACTCCGTCTCAAAAAAAAAAAAAAAAAAAAAAAAAAAAAAAAAAAAAAATTTAGAAAACATGAGTTCAGTAAAAATTGTTCAGATTTTCTTAATGTAGTGTGTGAAATTACTATGTAATTATACAAGAAATATGCTACACAGCTGAATACACAAAGAGGTCAGCAGAGGGAGCAAAAGTTGCCTTTCCCCTATAATCCACAGCAACATCACCCGCTCTTCTCTCTACATCATCGATGTATGTTATCTAAAGTCCTGTGCAAATGCCACCTCAACACGAGTCCTCTAGCCTTGCCTTATTATCAGAAGCAGCTCGAAAGCCCCGATAATTCTAGAACCACTGAAAAATACACACTTGTTGCAAGGATTGAAAAGCCTCATATTGCAAATTCAGAATTCACAGTATTGAAAAAATTCATAATTTTTTTAAAGTTACAATACTGTGAACTATATAAAATGAATTATGCTGGGATCAGATGACTCTCTTCATTCCAGCCTATCTTATATTTTCTCATTCATTTCTCCACATAGTCACAACAACAGACTCACTATTACATTTCATTAATGGCTATTTTATAATAAATGATCTCAATAGCATTTCTGAAACCTCTGCTGTTCTGGTTTTACATAACTCTTGAATTTTTGAATGAGTTAGTTTTTGATTGAAAAAGACCTGACTCTTATGCTTAGAAAAGCCATCATTTCTTTCTGTAAGCTTTCGGTCTTCTATAAGCTTTACATGTTCCATAAGCAAACATTCGATGGTTTTGTGATCAAACTAGAGAGGCCAAATCAGTTAATAATAACAACGTCATTTATCATCCTCAAATCTAGTGTTATGGATAATATGACCTCCACAAGGAGACGGTTGCACGAGCGACAAGAGAAAGACAATCAACAGTCTTTTACTCATACCAAGATATGTCCACACACACTTCTTTCAACAGTCAAAGTAACGCCATATGTCCCCAGTGATGTGGGTGGGCAAAAGGAACAATTGGCCTGCTAAAGAGGGCCATATGTACACACAGCCTATCGTACCATCCTTCTTACTTATGGTTGCTGAAAACTCAGTGGAAGAGCTTGCTCTGAGGAATGGCATGGCTGGAGGAGGAGAGGCTTCCTTAACAGCAGGAAAGGACTATTTGTTATACAACTACTCTATCTCTGAAACTGGGAGCTAAAGATATGCATGTACGTTACTCATTCTCATTAAGTGTTACTTACGCATCCGTAGAGTTCTTTACTCCAGTTTCACCTTTTTCACAAAATTCTTTTGCATTTATGTGCAAAGGGATTTTCGGCCCTTTTCAAAAATTACTTTTCCTAATCAATCTTGTTAATTTGATGTTCATTTACATCGGCTTCTCTTTATTTTTAGCTTGATTTCCAGAAAAATTATACTTTCTTTGACATTGTTAAATGTTACAATATTAAAAGAAATGAAAAAGACTTAAAAACTTAGAATATTTGAATGAGGGTTTCTGGAAGGCAGAGAGAACAATAAGGCAAAAGTACTTACTGCACTACTGTTCCGAAGTAAAAGAAAAACAAAGATTTTAAAAATGATTATAGCAGCTTTGTATCTCAACCAGGGTTTCCTTTGAAATTTCTACAACTGCAAATACTATTCAGAAATTTGCACTGATTATAAAATTTATTGTTTTAAGGTCAATTGTGATACTATGATCAGATAATATAATTTACTTTACTCTTAATGGCTTCATTTTGACAAAGGAGGGAGCTTTCAGGAAGGACAATGCTTCCTGCACAACAACCAGTAAAGCATGTCACATCCATTTTCAATATAATTTTAAGAAAAATGAAGGACAAACTACTTGTGAGGCAGCAAGAATTCATTTGCATTCAATTAATTTGAACAGGGCATTTCAAGTTCTCTCTGGCAACAATGGAATAAAGGGGAAAATGAATCTATCTTATGCAATGATCCTCTTCTAGGTTACAGAAAGATTTGAAAGGCTGACATGACCATTGCTAAATTTCTTCTAGAAGTCTATGATTAGTGTCATAGATATAACTCATGAGATAAAATATTCACAATGAATGTTTGTGAACTGCATCAATTGTGATGGAACTATTGTCTAACATCCCTTTGAAAATTTATATTCTGCAAAGGTTAAAAAAACACCAACCTTTCGATGCTTTCTTATATGGATGAGCTTTTGTCAGCAAGAACTAAACTTCACAATTAAGCACTATGGAAGATAATGTTCTATGTTAATTTAAACCTAACTAATCCAGGACTTGGCCTTGATAAATAATGGGTTTAATTAATATTTTTGACCCTAGCAGTGCAAATACTTTTACTTATATTTTACTAAAGCTAGTTTTGACAAATCTAAGGGTATTTAATTTATCAGTATCTGTTGTCAGATGAAAACTTCCCCATCAATACCTTCTAATGGTTCAAAAATAAACTGTTACCCCCACAGATACATTGTTTTTCCATGCGTAAGCAAGTACATTAATTTCAGGGTCTCAAGGAATAAAAGTGTTATTACCACTTGTGATAGGCTGCATAACAGTCCCAAAAGATGTTCTTCACCTAATCTCCAGGCCCTGGGAATGTGCTGCCTTACACAGCCAAAGGACTTGTAGATACGATTCATTTAAGGATCTGGAGACAAGGTGATTATCCCAGATCATCCATGTGAGTCCAAAGTAATCACAGGAGTCCTTAGATGAAGTGGAGAGAAGGACTCAAAGTTAAAGGAGGAGACAGCGCGGAGACAGAAACAGAAATAAAAGCAACGCACCTTGAAAGTGGAAGAATGGGGAAAAGACAATGAAGACAGGTGCCACCAGAAGCAGAAAATGCAAGAGAATGGATTCTCCCCTCAGCACCTCGAGAAGGAACCCACACTGCAGACACATTGACTTAGCCTAATTAAAGTGATTTTGGACTTCTGACCTTTGAAACTGCAAGACAATAAATATGTGTTAAGTTATGTAAATGTGTGGTAATTTGTTATAGCAGCAGTAATACAACTAATACACCACTACAATAAACAAAGGAAATAAAGTGCAATAGTGACAAACTTAAGGGATTCCAGAAAAGAGAAACGAAGTGGTAAACTCAATCACAGGATTATATTAGTAACTGTAGTATATGTTACTTGCTTACCCTTTCAATCACATTATTGCTGTAATTATCATTATCATCCAATCAATATGATTACACCAGTATGTATAACTTAGACATGAAAATTTTTTTCTATTTCACCCTTCCCATAATTCCATGCAGCTAACCGTAAGCAACTGTGTATCTGATGAAGCTAATATTTTCAGGGAAAAATCTTCCATGTTAAGCAGAAAATTTACATCTAAAATTAAATTCTTTTAAGCCAGTCTGGGGACAATACCTAGAAAATTCAAACATTACTTCTCAAGAATACCACTAGCAGTGAGTTTGTGACGCTATCTTCCACCAACTGAATCAAAATTAATTTTAAATATTTTCAAAGCAGTATTTTAAAAAATCGTGTAAAAAGTTTTTCCTCTTGGTAAAAATAAACCACTTCTCAACTATCCATTATATTTATGTTAATTACATGAAGTCCATACATGAATCATCATACCACAAATAGAAAACTATTTAAATAGAAAAATCTCACTTGGTGCTGACAGAATGACAGCATAAAACTGTTAAGCATGAGGAGAAAGTTGTTTGCGGTGTAAATATTTCCCTTTTCCTATCAAAGTGTGTCCTGTGATCTAGCGCTCTTCTCTCCACATGCTTAAGTACAGCAAAAGTTATAAAAACACTCATTCTAGTTTTCTATACTTTAATGGTTGTAGAACATCAGAAGAGAATTGGGAGATGGGAATGTTTTGTGCTTGACATTGCATTTGAGGGGAAAATAAAAACTTGGACACAATATGTGGGATGTCTCCACAGTGATACATGGGAGGGCAAGAAAAAAATGCTATCAAATTTCTACCATGCGCTGAGCCCCTTATATAAACAAATATCCAGCCTTTCTAATGTACTAACAACCCCTCTTCATAGCAGGTATTCTATTCCCAGGTTGCAGGTAAGAAACAAAGCTTCAGAAAGGGATCTTCACCAGTTTCACACAGTCAATAAAAGGCAGAACTAGGGCAAATATCAATAATAAAAATAGCAATCTAATCCTAATTGGACCTGGCACTGTTCTAAGAAGCAAATCATTAACAAAGGATTTTGAGTTACCACACTCTTAGTCTCCCCGTTTTACAAAAGAAGCAACTGAGGTAAAGTGAAGCTATGCCGTTTCTTTTCAAGCTCATATACCTAACAAGATACCACTTTAATCATGGGTCTGTGATAGATCGTGTACCTCATTTCTAGCGTTTGCTGAGATTTTTCTTATTAACCCTAAGCAAGTATTTGATCCCTGGTAAGTATGCTGTAATTTTTTCACCGCTCATTCTTATCACGGTTCTTCAAGAAAAGTACAGTTCAACACATTTGTCCTATTTGGTTACAAATTTTGAAATTCAAAACATGTATCACACTAAGCTGTTAGCTCCATTTGGAATTCTAAAAAACTAAATTTTTCACTCAGTTAAAAAAAATTGCACTGTTTACTCCCATATCTATAATATAGCTTATAAGTGTATATTTGTATTGAAAACATAATTTTCTATAACTTTTATAATATTTAAATATTATTTAAGGTTTTAATAATATTTAAATATTTAAATAATACATTTAAAAACATAGTTCAACAAGTCCAAATAATCCATCACTTACTTATGACAGAATATTTCTTCAGTATCTTCTGTTTGTTCACTCTTGTGTAATATATCCTATTTTAAGAATCAAAAACTTCTCTTAATGTCAACACTACAGCCTCTTCACAATTCCTACTTATTCCTAATTACCCTTCAGGAGCAAATAAAATGAATTTATCCCAAATTTCTTTGCTTTGAAACAACTTCAGTGAAAATGGTGGTTGTCAACCATATCTACCATTCATATATCCCATTGTTTTCTGCATTAAATTTCATCTAATACTCCCTTATGCCATCAGTGTCACTACAAAGGGGGACAGGGGATGAATCTCATCATGAACAAAGGTATATACACTAGATCTTAGGATGTTCAATCATTTCCTTACTGTATTATGTCCCATCTGAACTACTCATATTAAAATGAGCAACTATATGAACATGGTACTTTTAAGAAAGGATGTTCAAAAATTAATTCATATCTTATACAAATTCGTATCCAAGAAAGCATGACCTAATAGGCATCACATATGTGAATGAAAAAATTCACTTTCAGCAATGAATGTTGATGACACTCCCTTAGCAAGAGTTGTACCGAGCTACCCACAATTCCTCAGCACTCACTATTCTCATACATGCGGTCGGACAATGTCCAAGGGTGCAGTAATTCTGTCCAGAGGCTTTTCTGGGCCGTTAGAGCTGTCTCAGCCTGTGTACAGGGTTATACAGACACTCTAGGGCATTCATGACTCTGATCACTGGAGCAGCCCTGTACTAACTGCAAATTTATGGAGGAAACTTTCAAGTCCTCTTGCCCCCCAGTTGGGGTAACTCTGTTACCTATTTCATGTGGTCTCAGTTCTCCAACAAAAATGATCTCTGCTTGCTCATCTTACTTCCATCTCACTACATGGCACAACAAGAAGTTGACTAGGTATTCTGCTTTAATGTATATGCAAAGCCCTCTTGTTCAGGAATGTTTGTAGAATAATATTTCTAAATTAGGAATACAATTGGTCTTGTTCTTTCCTGAGGGATAAAATGTCATCTCTCTTCTTCTCTCCCTCTCTCCTTTCTTCCTAACTCAGCTAACCCTCTATCTGAAAGAATTACAAAGGAAGAAATCTAGGGCATTGTTTAGCATTCTCAGGAGGATTGGAAATGTTGGAATGACAGCGAGTATCACACATACACTGCTTGAAGTATTTTGTAGGATCCGAGGGAAGAGAAAATTTTGACATTCCAGAAAATTTAAGTCATCTTTTTAATATCAGGACCAGAAAGAAACAGATCACATGGGCAAGAGCCATAAAGCTAATTATGTTGACTCTTTCCAGAATACCTGAGCTATAAATGTACAGGGAATCCTGTAATCAGATGCAATGTTGTGTATAATATACTTAGTTCCCAAATGTAACTATGAATTTTATGTATATAATGTGAAAAATCGTTCCAAAGTATTTGAGACTCCAAAAACTTTCCTAGCTAGCATTCAATATTCTTGCTTAACTTCTCCTTATACCCCTAACTGTATTGAGCATGCATAGACACACAAAAGCTAGGATCAACTATTACCGCTTAAGAAAGAAAAGGAGGAAAAAGGCTGTATTATAGGGATTTTGTTTTCTTCCTCAACTCTTGAAGAAGCCTATTTGTATCAGCCCGTGTCAGACAACAAAGTACTTATCAATAAAGTTTTATGAATGTGGTCACATATGAAATATAAGAGCATTCAGTTTCTACCTCTCTTTTTCTCATAAATCCTACATCAGATATACATTAGCTATATCTGCCAATGTTTCCACGGAATCTTAAAGACTATTCACTGCAAAGCTGGCAGTGTAGCCTGAAAGCAAGTTATGTCTGCGTTGCAAGTTCACACTAAGTGGTTTAAAAATACAACTAAATGTGGCCTGTCTTTATCTTGACAAGACATAAATTACCCCAAGAATATTCTTAGTAAAAATTGAGTCTCCCTGTCAAGCCACTTCTATTAAGAAGGACACAGGTCAGTTTTTAGGAGTTTAGGTGTTATTTGGAAGTTAGGAGCATCTAAATATGGAATATAACTCCATAAACTTATAGTATATTTTATATCAAAGAGAAACGAGAAAAATAAGAAATGTTTTAACTATTTTTTCATATAGCATATTCATATATAATTACTTCAGTAGTCTCAATGTAGTCATGCAATTGTTTGGGTAAAGAACTAAACTTGAAGTTAAATAGCATAGGTCTGAATTCTTATGGTTTATAACATTCATATATTTTATATGTTCCAGAATAATATGTAATTTCTAAGTTTATAACATAATAATTACAGAAATGTAGGTAGAGTAATACTTCTGTGACACAGTCTCTTCATCTACAAAATGGAATATTGCTTTTCTCCTTAAATTTATATTAAAAATTGGAGAAGTAATATATGTGAAAGAACCTTACATTAAATATGCAAGTTTTATTTGTTGAATTCAAACAGTCATGAAAGAAAGAACAAAATAAAACATTACATTTGGATTAACAAAGTAGATACATATATCTCAATCTGAGAAACCTTTAAGCTCTCTTGACCATAAAATGACATTGGATCCTAAAAGAGAATTTGGTAAATATTTGAAAGATATTTCAATTTCACACCTAAATGTTGATTCTGACATTTATTTCCTAAACTTATCATTTGTATACTTACCTGCTATTAAATCCACAGGGGTCATGTCACTAACTGTATGCCCACCGATTTTATTGACAGGTATTCAGCAAGGCCCACAAAGTAAGTATTGAATTTTTTAAAAAAACAGACCCAAAACACCTAAAAGCAAAACACTTAGTAAATTCTTACAATCATGACGATCAAAAATTAGTGCTATTAGTAAGAAAGAAACTTCTGAACCAAATAAAGTCCTAATACCTCCAAGGAATTTTGTCTCTCTGATACACACACACACACACACACGATTAAAAAAATGAAGGAAATGTAAAAAAATAAATAAATGATGGAAGTTCTGTGGGAAATGTCCATAATTTCATGCCCAGAATTTCTCTATCAATCTCTTTCCCCAAAGTTCTTCCAAGAAAATAAAGTTGCCTTTCTCTCAACGTTAACTCATCACTTTTCTCATAGCATTTTCAAAAGAAATATTTCCTGTCAGCCGGCCACTTAAACTTTGTGCTGTTAAAGAAATCCAAAAAGGTATCAATTTTGCAACAAAGGATAAATAGGAGACGAAGTGAACCAACATGGCTTTTAAGCTAAATTGCCGTCACCTGTCACAGGCTGTCTAGCGAGCCTCAAGTTCCCTCTAATAAGCTTATGGAGGGTGGGGAGCAAAGGCACCTCAAGGTGCTCTGCGGGTTTTCCCCTGGTAAATTAGGCTGAAAGGAAAAGAGTCCCACCCCCCACCCCCAAACTCGGAGACCAGGGCTGCCCTGCCGCATTCTGTGCGCAGACCTCCTACTTCCACGCCCTTCCAGTCCTTTCCTCGGCTTGGAAAATTGGGCATGAGGCAAGCAAAAGGAAGGACAGAAGGCCAAAACGGGCATCCAGGAAGCCAAATTTCTGTCTCAAAAGCTCGTCTAGAAACGCATACATAGCGCGTGCCTTGGGGACATCTCCTAAAACCCCGTTCACTGAAGCTAATTCCTCCCGAACGCCCCCACGCCGGCTGAGGATCGCAACCGCCCATCCGCCCCTCCAGCCTGTGCAGCCGCCCCCAAAACCTCCCGTGAATCGGGAAATGTCAAGGCAGCAGCGCCTGGGGAGCCGAGCAGCCTCGCCAGTTCCACGTCTCTGGTTCGAGACCCCTCGGTTCACCTCTTTGGGGAACTCACCTGGAGTCAGGTTTAGACGGCAGCCTCCACCCAGGGGACTGGGAAGCGGCCCCGGGAAGCGCCGCCGCGTCCTGTGTATAACGAGCGCAGCGCAGCGGAGCACCTCCCCCCGGACCGGCCGCTCCCCGATTCCTCCCGCTCTGTCCGGGAACCGTCCCTCCGTTCTTTCCTCTCCCTCCCCTGCCTGCAGCCGCCGCGCTCCCTCCTCCTGCTGGCGGCGCAGGGCTGTGCTTCCGCCTCCCTCCTGCGGGCGCACGAGCTGCCAGCGATGCTAATGAGCAGGCTCCAGGCTCCGCCCCGCCAGGGGTGCGCACACGCCCCACGCCGGAGAGGAGCTCCCGGGAGCGGAGCTATGGATACGCCTGGTGCGGCCGCTGGAGAAATGAACTGGAGGAGGCATCCAGCATCTCACACTTTCTGGCCACTCAGCTTAACTAAGCCATAACCCCAGACTTCTTCCTAAATCTCCAGTAATTTACAGGTGCTGAAAAGTCAATGAGGGGTTTGAGCACAATCTGTGTTAACAGTATTGTCAGTATAGAGATGCTAATCTGGCTAGATTCTAGGGATGAAATGTTCAAGGGACGTTATATGATTCTTCCTGGTTGTTATTTTGACATATTTTGGCCATACTTACAGATCTGTAAAATAAACCAGCAATCTTCTAATCACAACACAGATTCCTAATTGAAGGCAGCTGATACTTATTAAATACCAGGCTCTGTTTAATAGGCTCTTTTTTCCCAGCTGATCTTTACTACAATTCTGTGAGCACTGCTAGCACCCCTATTCTATATTTTAAGAATTTGGGACTAACTTTTAAAACAAGACGGTCTTAAAACAAGACTAAGGAACATGTCCAACCTTGCAGAGATTCTAAGTTTCTGAGCCTAAATAATAACTGAAATCTGTAGCTCCCACAACCCATACCCTGTGTATAATGTGTTGCAGCATCTTGGATGGTACTGTGTAACTGAACCAACAAAGATAATAGGACCATCAGCAAATACACACCACGAGACTAATGAATACCTAGAATCCTAGTGAGACTTGTAAATAGTCAAGCACCCTAAGTAACAATAGTTCAAGTGCATGCTAAACATGGTGATTACTTATAAAAGAACAGCAACCAGTATGAGTGAAGACAGGCAAATAATGTTCAAAATGTTCAGAATCAGTGTCCAGCCACTTATGAGTTGAATTCCCCACTCTAAAAACGAGGCCAGATGTGATGTATTCTAAGAAGTCTACAATGGACGTGGTCTTTTTGCAACCAAAAGGGCTTTTTAAACACTTATTTCCCATTAAGAATATGCAATAGCTAATTAATATTAAATCTGAAAATCAATGATAATTTATTTCAACTAACCTTACATGAAAAAATCATTACTCATTCAAGCTTTTAGAATTAGATTAAATAGCATTGAGTATCAAATTTACTTCAATCCATAGAAATAATAGACAGTTAATTAATAAAGTAAGTAATTTAATTAACTTTACTTTTGTGTCATGATGTATTTTTTCTTAGGAAAAGGATAAGACATTTTTTCCATGGTATAAAGTGCTAGAATATGACTTTTATATTTTTCTTCATGAAGATTAAAGAATAAAAGGCCGGGCGCGGTGGCTCACGCTTGTAATCCCAGCACTTTGGGAGGCCGAGGCGGGCGGATCACGAGGTCAGGAGATCGAGACCACGGTGAAACCCCGTCTCTACTAAAAATACAAAAAATTAGCCGGGCGCGGTGGCGGGCGCCTGTAGTCCCAGCTACTCGGAGAGGCTGAGGCAGGAGAATGGCGTGAACCCGGGAGGCGGAGCTTGCAGTGAGCCGAGATTGCGCCACTGCACTCTAGCCTGGGCGACAGAGCGAGACTCCGTCTCAAAAAAAAAAAAAAAAAAAAAAAAGAATTAATAAAATAAGTACAGACATATTTATTGTCAACAAATCTATCCAGATCATTCATTCTCCACTCAAGAAATTATGCTAGGCAAGCTTTATTTCTCCATATGTACAAGGCAATTCAGAGGTCAAAAATTTGAAAACACTTCAATGAACATCAACCATTAATTAACTAAGAGTAGATTTTATTTATAAACAACTTTAAAAGACTATAAAAAAGGTATAACAAACTTCTACTTTATCAGTACTGCTACTCCTGTTGAACACAAAGATATATAATTATAGTTTTCTCCCTATTTAAAATATTTATTGATTCTGGCATAATAATGTCATACTCATCCCTCAATAATCAGTGTACATGGAACCAGAAATCTTTTCTTTCACCTAGTCAATTTAAGTATTTCTGTGTTTTGCATGTTAACACTCTATTTATTCTGTGTTTCTAGTGCTTATCCTCAAAATTTTTATAGTTCCGTTCACATATGAATTCTACCAATCAGCACTATATATAAATAATGCAACGTATAAAATGTGTTAAATAAATGGATGTAAGGTTTATGCTAAATTTTTCACATAGTAAGTACTTCAAAACCCTTATTATTTTTCCTTAAGCTTTTATGTGCATATATTTTATCTCTCCAACTAAAGAATAAACTTCTAAATAAGAATAGTTTTGTCTATAAATTTTACGCATTTTTTTTTTTTTTTTTTTTTTTTGAGACGGAGTCTCGCTCTTTCACCCAGGCTGGAGTGCAGTGGCGCGATCTCGGCTCACTGCAGGCTCCGCCCCCCGGGGTTCACGCCATTCTCCTGCCTCAGCCTCCCGCGTAGCTGGGACTACAGGCGCCTGCCACCTCGCCCGGCTAATTTTTTGTATTTTTAGTAGAGACGGGGTTTCACTGTGTTAGCCAGGATGGTCTCGATCTCCTGACCTCGTGATCCGCCCGCCTCGGCCTCCCAAAGTGCTGGGATTACAGGCTTGAGCCACCGCGCCCGGCCTAATTTTACGCATTTTAATACATTATTAATCTAAAACCTTGGACTAGAGTTTGGAATTCTTTTATGTATTCATTTATTGATTCAAAAAATAGGTGTCCATGCCATTTTTTCTAAACCTTGTGCAAGATGTAGGGTATACAATGATGTCCAGACTTTAGAGTCCTTGACCTCATGGAGTTTAAAGTGCAGTAATGTACAGTAATTTTAAAATCTATTTATTATTATTTAAAACAATAAATGAATACATTCTTGTCGAAAAGAAATGAAAAGTCTGTCTGAATTCCCTGGCCAAGGCCAAAACATGAAAGCAAAAGAGCTGCCTGAAAACAGTGCAAGCCACTCTCCAGAGGGTTTCTCTGTTGAAACAGCACATCGCATTATGGAAATAATGAGAAAAATTAGTAACTGTGCAAACGACAGCACATATGCATCTTTGTGGTTTCTGACCTTTTAGCATCGTCGAAGCAAGACCACAAACCTTTCAACACCATGCGTGGTATTAATCTTGCACAGAATATAATGTTTTCACATATTTTATTCTGATTTCCTACAAAGTAATTTCAATTTCTAGCTAAAGCTAATGGATTTTTCTAGTGAAAACATTGTGTACCGAATGACTTTCCAGTGAGATCCGCGTACCATGCGCCATTTTCATGTTCGTGCTTATTTCTCTGAAGTCTGTTTGCCTTTAATTCACCATAATAAAATTCCTTGTGTACTTTTATTGGCAACCATCGCATAGTGACACTTGCATCCAAATGTAATTCCATTTGAGCTTGGCAGTGTTTGCTTTTTTATCAGAAGAGGAAAGTTATAGGGATCAAGGGGCAAAGATGTGTGTAAGAATATCTGAGGGACCATCACAGCATCATCACAAATTCAAGATTTTTTTGAAACATTAGACAAGGGACTGACAGCCATGTCCTGGGATGGCTGAAACACTTCACAACCTGCTCATGTTTATGACCAAAATCATCACCTAAAATGAATTCAATGTGTCAATATCATAATATTGTTTGTGTATAAGTAATCATGAAGCAGTTAGGGAAGGGTGTATAATCTAGTAAGAAATTGGAACAAAAAGTGTTAGACAAAATTCAAGAAGATTTAAAAGAAGAAAATTAACATGTCTGATCTGAACAGAATTTGAAAAGCACATCAATCATAGCTCTATACATTGACCATAGACTTAAAGCATAACATAAAAATAAAGAAGGCAGATAACTCAGGAAAACATTTCTATTAAATCTGCTCCGTAAAGTTTTCCCATACTTTTATTTTACTAACAGGAGCATACATTTAAATCTCACAAAATCATATATATTTTGTTGATTCAATTTGTAGCAGATAGAGGAGCATGTCCCAGTGCTATGACAGTGAGTTGTCACTATAACATACCACTGCTTTACATCTTACCCACAGGCTAAAATGTTTACCCCTAGAGTCGTGACTTTGTATATGACAGGAGATTGCTACTAAAAGTAAATATATTTGGCTGAAGGGTAGATACATCTTTAGGCCATTATATCATTCACTAAAATTTAGCAGGCATTTACATATTTACCTGCTTAGTTCATACGACAAATATGTTTGAGAGACTGCAATATACAAAAAAAAAAGGTGGAACCAACTTACAAATTTAGAGATTACTTAAAGAAATGGAACTGATGGGTAAACTGTGATGGCAAGAATGAAGAGAGCAAAACCAGAGGGTACTTCAAGGAGAACAGGCATGAGAGAGGCATTATAATTTGGAGGGTGCTATGATTTGAACCTATGTGCCCATCCAAAGTTTGTATGTTGAAACTAAAATCCCAGGACAATGACATCAAGAGATGGGGCTTTTGGTTAAGTGATTAAGTGAAGAAGGATCCACCCTCATGAATGAGATAAACGTCCTCGTAAAAGATGCTTTAGAGGAATGCCGGGCTCCTCAGTCTCTTCTGCCATGTCGTTACATTGTCCGTTTTTGCCCACTTTTGTCACGTGAAGACGAAGCAAGAAGGTGCCACCTCGGGACCAACTGCCAAATCTCCGCTGCCTTGATTTCGGACTTCTCAGCCCCAGAACTGTGAGAAATACATTTCTGTTTTTTAAAAATTACTCAATCTGTGGCATTTTGCTATAGCAGCATACAGACAAAAACGGGGTAAACAGCCTGGTGAGAGTGGATATTTTAGAAACTCGAGATGATTCAATGTCGCTGATTCTCCATTTTCTCATATGTAAAATGAAGGAAATAATGCTGATTACTTCATAGTTCATTGTGAAAATTAAATTAACTATGTAAATAAAGCAAGCAATATAGTTCCTTTTATCTAGGATACATTGTTTAAGTGTTGTTGTCATTACATGAGGAAAACAAGAACTTCCCCAAACAGAAGGATGTGGGAACCAAAACTAAGATATAAGAAAGGACCAAAGTTCACTGTGACAATCTGGTCAAGCGCTGGTTAGGGAAGATAGCATAATGTTACGCATAGATATTATTTGAGGATAATTTTCCTCCACCCCGAACTCCTCTAGCACTTTCCCTACGTCTTTCATTGCACTTCTTCATTTGTCTCTTTATTTACGGTTATTTATATAAATCTTTTAGCTTCCTACAAAAATAAGCTTGTAGTGGGACAGATTCTTGAGGATCTATGTCAAAGCAATTTTTCTATTTCCTACAGCAAGTAACCCAGTAGTAATCACCCAGAATTTGTTAAAAGAATAAACATAGGAAGATTAATTTCCATTTGTTTCTTTGCTAATTTTTAATCAAAATTATACCATTGTTAGGGAGGGAGAAATTATAAATTGAGGACATGAATATTAACATTTAAATCTGTTATTCTGCTTTATTTTAGAGCTTGCCATGTTTTGTGATTAAAAAAAGAAGCAGGACATTCTATATAGCTGTTGCAAAACGTGTGGTCTGTTGGTGAACTAGCAGCACCAGCATTACCAAGTGTTCCTTAGTTTGCAGGACTACTGAGTCAGAATTCGCATTTTGACAAAACTCCAGGTGATTCATGCTCTGCATTTAAGTTGGAGAAGCACTGTTCTATAGTTCTGCTTATGTCCTAAATGCATTGTCAGTGAAAGAAAATACTATACGTATGATAATAATAACGGTAATATTAACAAAAATGTAACTATTAGTAATTTTCTGTGCTCTCCCAGATACTAAGTCCTTTATTTAATACTTGTGATAATTCTGCGAAGTTGCAATTGATATCACCTACTAAACTGATACTCAGAAATCTGAAGTAATTCTCCAAGGTCACAAAGCTAGTGAATCACAAACAAGATTTTTAAACTCTTGCTGCTTCATTCCAAAGACTAAACCGTTTCTAACTCACGGTTAATACATTTGCTTCTGCCTTCCATTTCCTAAATGTGGTTTCCTTTCTATTTCATTAACTTTACTTATACATGACTGATTTTTAACCCTCTCTAATATTTGCAGAATATGGTGTACTATGGTTAATAAGGACAATACCAAGTAATATCATGTTGAGAAAGCGTGCAGAAGTAGCAGCAAAAAACAGACTTTTTCCAAAATGTTTACTAAAAACGTTCAATAAAAACAAGATTTTCTACTTAGAATTTCTACCTTGCATAACTCAAATGGAGCATGATTATTAAAATGACAAAAAAGATTCCGTAATTGCCTAAGAGCTAAGAATAAGAATTGCTATATAAAAAAGCATAAATATGCCATATGAATGACATCTATAAGAATCATGGGAGTGCTATTTGGTATTTAGCATTTAGTTCCATTCTGCAGCATGATCAAAAAGAAGCATCTGTATAGTTCACTGTGCATTATAGCACAATAAATCACCTCATTAGGCTCAGATATATGTAAAGATTTACAGTCTGGGAAAGTCCACTAGATATTCTTAATCACTTCTTAGACTGTACTGTCCCCCATATTTCTCTTTTTCTATAGAAAGGTTGCACATGGAAAGGCTTTATTTGAAATCCAGCAATGAATGGAATGTCTGTGAAGCAAGAAATAGATGGAAATTGACATTTTAAAAGAAAGTTTGGCTTCTGAAGAGATATAGATGTGACCTTGGTCTTTTTGTTGGAGAGAAGTATTCCCTAGCCTTACTGTACTATTTTTCCCAAAGCACCCTCTCTATTGTTCTCCCTTCATCTCTGGCTCCTATCACATGGCCCCTCCCTCATTCTATCTGGTGAGTTCTGAGAAAAATGCTTAAATTCTGCAGAGAAGATTGAGAACAATGCTAAATATTCCTCAGAGAAGCAAAATTTTATGTTAACAGTTTATATTTTCACATGAAATTGTCTATCTCTTCTCTCTGTCTCATGTGTGTATGTGTGTATGTGTATATATATATATACAGTATAATATACAGTAGATATGTATATATAGAGTATAATATTCAGTATATATGTATATATAGTATAATATACCGTATATATGTATAT